>NC_140574.1:31313767-31581111 GCF_057381845.1 Rhamphochromis longiceps
ATATGAAGTTGTACAAAATAGCTTTCTTTCGCCAAGACAGTGCGTTTCTCACTGTTACATGCATTTGAATGGGGAACTCGACCGAAACAAAGTATAAGTTTTCATTATGTGAATAACTTGGAAATCTTAGCTCAAACAGCTGCAAAACCTGTTTTCCCAGCACGGAGACCTTGAGTTCTATAATATAAAGCCATAAACATGTTTGTCTGAGTCTTCTATCAAAAGTTACAGCTATTTATATGAAGTTGTACAAAAACGCTTTCTTTCGCCAAGACAGTGCGTTTCTCACTGTTACATGCATTTGAATGGGGAAGTCGACCGAAACAAAGTATAGGTTTTCATTATGTGAATAACTTGGAAATCTTAGCTCAAACAGCTGCAAAACCTGTTTTCCCAGAACGGGAACCTTGAGTTCTATAAAATAAAGCCATAAATCTGTGTATCCGAGTCTTCTATCAAAAGTTACAGCTATTTATATGAAGTTGTACAAAAACGCTTTCTTTCGCCAAGACAGTGCGTTTCTCACTGTTACATGCATTTGAATGGGGAACTCGACCGAAACAAAGTATAGGTTTTCATTATGTGAATAACTTGGAAATCTTAGCTCAAACAGCTGCAAAACCTGTTTTCCCAGCACGGAGACCTTGAGTTCTATAATATAAAGCCATAAACATGTTTGTCTGAGTCTTCTATCAAAAGTTACAGCTATTCATATGAAGTTGTACAAAAACGCTTTCTTTCGCCAAGACAGTGCGTTTCTCACTGTTACATGCATTTGAATGGGGAACTCGACCGAAACAAAGTATAGGTTTTCATTATGTGAATAACTTGGAAATCTTAGCTCAAACAGCTGCAAAACCTGTTTTCCCAGCACGGGAACCTTGAGTTCTATAAGATAAAGCCATAAACATGTGTATCCGAGTCTTCTATCAAAAGTTACAGCTATTCATATGAAGTTGTACAAAATAGCTTTCTTTCGCCAAGACAGTGCGTTTCTCACTGTTACATGCATTTGAATGGGGAACTCGACCGAAACAAAGTATAAGTTTTCATTATGTGAATAACTTGGAAATCTTAGCTCAAACAGCTGCAAAACCTGTTTTCCCAGCACGGAGACCTTGAGTTCTATAATATAAAGCCATAAACATGTTTGTCTGAGTCTTCTATCAAAAGTTACAGCTATTTATATGAAGTTGTACAAAAACGCTTTCTTTCGCCAAGACAGTGCGTTTCTCACTGTTACATGCATTTGAATGGGGAAGTCGACCGAAACAAAGTATAGGTTTTCATTATGTGAATAACTTGGAAATCTTAGCTCAAACAGCTGCAAAACCTGTTTTCCCAGAACGGGAACCTTGAGTTCTATAAAATAAAGCCATAAATCTGTGTATCCGAGTCTTCTATCAAAAGTTACAGCTATTTATATGAAGTTGTACAAAAACGCTTTCTTTCGCCAAGACAGTGCGTTTCTCACTGTTACATGCATTTGAATGGGGAACTCGACCGAAACAAAGTATAGGTTTTCATTATGTGAATAACTTGGAAATCTTAGCTCAAACAGCTGCAAAACCTGTTTTCCCAGCACGGGAACCTTGAGTTCTATAAGATAAAGCCATAAACATGTGTATCCGAGTCTTCTATCAAAAGTTACAGCTATTCATATGAAGTTGTACAAAATAGCTTTCTTTCGCCAAGACAGTGCGTTTCTCACTGTTACATGCATTTGAATGGGGAACTCGACCGAAACAAAGTATAGGTTTTCATTATGTGAATAACTTGGAAATCTTAGCTCAAACAGCTGCAAAACCTGTTTTCCCAGCACGGGAACCTTGAGTTCTATAAGATAAAGCCATAAACATGTGTATCCGAGTCTTCTATCAAAAGTTACAGCTATTCATATGAAGTTGTACAAAATAGCTTTCTTTCGCCAAGACAGTGCGTTTCTCACTGTTACATGCATTTGAATGGGGAACTCGACCGAAACAAAGTATAAGTTTTCATTATGTGAATAACTTGGAAATCTTAGCTCAAACAGCTGCAAAACCTGTTTTCCCAGCACGGGAACCTTGAGTTCTATAAGATAAAGCCATAAACATGTGTATCCGAGTCTTCTATCAACAGTTACAGCTATTCATATGAAGTTGTACAAAATAGCTTTCTTTCGCCAAGACAGTGCGTTTCTCACTGTTACATGCATTTGAATGGGGAACTCGACCGAAACAAAGTATAGGTTTTCATTATGTGAATAACTTGGAAATCTTAGCTCAAACAGCTGCAAAACCTGTTTTCCCAGCACGGAGACCTTGAGTTCTATAATATAAAGCCATAAACATGTTTGTCTGAGTCTTCTATCAAAAGTTACAGCTATTCATATGAAGTTGTACAAAAACGCTTTCTTTCGCCAAGACAGTGCGTTTCTCACTGTTACATGCATTTGAATGGGGAACTCGACCGAAACAAAGTATAGGTTTTCATTATGTGAATAACTTGGAAATCTTAGCTCAAACAGCTGCAAAACCTGTTTTCCCAGCACGGGAACCTTGAGTTCTATAAGATAAAGCCATAAACATGTGTATCCGAGTCTTCTATCAAAAGTTACAGCTATTCATATGAAGTTGTACAAAATAGCTTTCTTTCGCCAAGACAGTGCGTTTCTCACTGTTACATGCATTTGAATGGGGAACTCGACCGAAACAAAGTATAGGTTTTCATTATGTGAATAACTTGGAAATCTTAGCTCAAACAGCTGCAAAACCTGTTTTCCCAGCACGGGGAACGTGAGTTCTATAAAATAAAGCCATAACATGTGTATCCGAGTCTTCTATCAAAAGTTACAGCTATTCATATGAAGTTGTACAAAATAGCTTTCTTTCGCCAAGACAGTGCGTTTCTCACTGTTACATGCATTTGAATGGGGAACTCGACCGAAACAAAGTATAAGTTTTCATTATGTGAATAACTTGGAAATCTTAGCTCAAACAGCTGCAAAACCTGTTTTCCCAGCACGGAGACCTTGAGTTCTATAATATAAAGCCATAAACATGTTTGTCTGAGTCTTCTATCAAAAGTTACAGCTATTTATATGAAGTTGTACAAAAACGCTTTCTTTCGCCAAGACAGTGCGTTTCTCACTGTTACATGCATTTGAATGGGGAAGTCGACCGAAACAAAGTATAGGTTTTCATTATGTGAATAACTTGGAAATCTTAGCTCAAACAGCTGCAAAACCTGTTTTCCCAGAACGGGAACCTTGAGTTCTATAAAATAAAGCCATAAATCTGTGTATCCGAGTCTTCTATCAAAAGTTACAGCTATTTATATGAAGTTGTACAAAAACGCTTTCTTTCGCCAAGACAGTGCGTTTCTCACTGTTACATGCATTTGAATGGGGAACTCGACCGAAACAAAGTATAGGTTTTCATTATGTGAATAACTTGGAAATCTTAGCTCAAACAGCTGCAAAACCTGTTTTCCCAGCACGGAGACCTTGAGTTCTATAATATAAAGCCATAAACATGTTTGTCTGAGTCTTCTATCAAAAGTTACAGCTATTCATATGAAGTTGTACAAAAACGCTTTCTTTCGCCAAGACAGTGCGTTTCTCACTGTTACATGCATTTGAATGGGGAACTCGACCGAAACAAAGTATAAGTTTTCATTATGTGAATAACTTGGAAATCTTAGCTCAAACAGCTGCAAAACCTGTTTTCCCAGCACGGAGACCTTGAGTTCTATAATATAAAGCCATAAACATGTTTGTCTGAGTCTTCTATCAAAAGTTACAGCTATTTATATGAAGTTGTACAAAAACGCTTTCTTTCGCCAAGACAGTGCGTTTCTCACTGTTACATGCATTTGAATGGGGAAGTCGACCGAAACAAAGTATAGGTTTTCATTATGTGAATAACTTGGAAATCTTAGCTCAAACAGCTGCAAAACCTGTTTTCCCAGAACGGGAACCTTGAGTTCTATAAAATAAAGCCATAAATCTGTGTATCCGAGTCTTCTATCAAAAGTTACAGCTATTTATATGAAGTTGTACAAAAACGCTTTCTTTCGCCAAGACAGTGCGTTTCTCACTGTTACATGCATTTGAATGGGGAACTCGACCGAAACAAAGTATAAGTTTTCATTATGTGAATAACTTGGAAATCTTAGCTCAAACAGCTGCAAAACCTGTTTTCCCAGAACGGGAACCTTGAGTTCTATAAGATAAAGCCATAAACATGTGTATCCGAGTCTTCTATCAAAAGTTACAGCTATTCATATGAAGTTGTACAAAATAGCTTTCTTTCGCCAAGACAGTGCGTTTCTCACTGTTACATGCATTTGAATGGGGAACTCGACCGAAACAAAGTATAGGTTTTCATTATGTGAATAACTTGGAAATCTTAGCTCAAACAGCTGCAAAACCTGTTTTCCCAGCACGGGGAACGTGAGTTCTATAAAATAAAGCCATAACATGTGTATCCGAGTCTTCTATCAAAAGTTACAGCTATTCATATGAAGTTGTACAAAATAGCTTTCTTTCGCCAAGACAGTGCGTTTCTCACTGTTACATGCATTTGAATGGGGAAGTCGACCGAAACAAAGTATAAGTTTTCATTATGTGAATAACTTGGAAATCTTAGCTCAAACAGCTGCAAAACCTGTTTTCCCAGCACGGAGACCTTGAGTTCTATAATATAAAGCCATAAACATGTTTGTCTGAGTCTTCTATCAAAAGTTACAGCTATTTATATGAAGTTGTACAAAAACGCTTTCTTTCGCCAAGACAGTGCGTTTCTCACTGTTACATGCATTTGAATGGGGAAGTCGACCGAAACAAAGTATAGGTTTTCATTATGTGAATAACTTGGAAATCTTAGCTCAAACAGCTGCAAAACCTGTTTTCCCAGAACGGGAACCTTGAGTTCTATAAAATAAAGCCATAAATCTGTGTATCCGAGTCTTCTATCAAAAGTTACAGCTATTTATATGAAGTTGTACAAAAACGCTTTCTTTCGCCAAGACAGTGCGTTTCTCACTGTTACATGCATTTGAATGGGGAACTCGACCGAAACAAAGTATAGGTTTTCATTATGTGAATAACTTGGAAATCTTAGCTCAAACAGCTGCAAAACCTGTTTTCCCAGCACGGAGACCTTGAGTTCTATAATATAAAGCCATAAACATGTTTGTCTGAGTCTTCTATCAAAAGTTACAGCTATTCATATGAAGTTGTACAAAAACGCTTTCTTTCGCCAAGACAGTGCGTTTCTCACTGTTACATGCATTTGAATGGGGAAGTCGACCGAAACAAAGTATAGGTTTTCATTATGTGAATAACTTGGAAATCTTAGCTCAAACAGCTGCAAAACCTGTTTTCCCAGCACGGGAACCTTGAGTTCTATAAGATAAAGCCATAAACATGTGTATCCGAGTCTTCTATCAAAAGTTACAGCTATTCATATGAAGTTGTACAAAATAGCTTTCTTTCGCCAAGACAGTGCGTTTCTCACTGTTACATGCATTTGAATGGGGAACTCGACCGAAACAAAGTATAGGTTTTCATTATGTGAATAACTTGGAAATCTTAGCTCAAACAGCTGCAAAACCTGTTTTCCCAGCACGGAGACCTTGAGTTCTATAATATAAAGCCATAAACATGTTTGTCTGAGTCTTCTATCAAAAGTTACAGCTATTTATATGAAGTTGTACAAAAACGCTTTCTTTCGCCAAGACAGTGCGTTTCTCACTGTTACATGCATTTGAATGGGGAAGTCGACCGAAACAAAGTATAGGTTTTCATTATGTGAATAACTTGGAAATCTTAGCTCAAACAGCTGCAAAACCTGTTTTCCCAGCACGGGGAACGTGAGTTCTATAAAATAAAGTCATAACGTGTATCCGAGTCTTCTATCAAAAGTTACAGCTATTCATATGAAGTTGTACAAAATAGCTTTCTTTCGCCAAGACAGTGCGTTTCTCACTGTTACATGCATTTGAATGGGGAACTCGACCGAAACAAAGTATAAGTTTTCATTATGTGAATAACTTGGAAATCTTAGCTCAAACAGCTGCAAAACCTGTTTTCCCAGCACGGAGACCTTGAGTTCTATAATATAAAGCCATAAACATGTTTGTCTGAGTCTTCTATCAAAAGTTACAGCTATTTATATGAAGTTGTACAAAAACGCTTTCTTTCGCCAAGACAGTGCGTTTCTCACTGTTACATGCATTTGAATGGGGAAGTCGACCGAAACAAAGTATAGGTTTTCATTATGTGAATAACTTGGAAATCTTAGCTCAAACAGCTGCAAAACCTGTTTTCCCAGAACGGGAACCTTGAGTTCTATAAAATAAAGCCATAAATCTGTGTATCCGAGTCTTCTATCAAAAGTTACAGCTAT
This sequence comes from Rhamphochromis longiceps, assembly GCF_057381845.1. Classification (NCBI taxonomy): domain Eukaryota; kingdom Metazoa; phylum Chordata; class Actinopteri; order Cichliformes; family Cichlidae; genus Rhamphochromis; species Rhamphochromis longiceps. The sequence continues at coordinate 31,320,160 of NC_140574.1, forward strand.
TTATATGAAGTTGTACAAAAACGCTTTCTTTCGCCAAGACAGTGCGTTTCTCACTGTTACATGCATTTGAATGGGGAACTCGACCGAAACAAAGTATAGGTTTTCATTATGTGAATAACTTGGAAATCTTAGCTCAAACAGCTGCAAAACCTGTTTTCCCAGCACGGGAACCTTGAGTTCTATAAGATAAAGCCATAAACATGTGTATCCGAGTCTTCTATCAAAAGTTACAGCTATTCATATGAAGTTGTACAAAATAGCTTTCTTTCGCCAAGACAGTGCGTTTCTCACTGTTACATGCATTTGAATGGGGAACTCGACCGAAACAAAGTATAAGTTTTCATTATGTGAATAACTTGGAAATCTTAGCTCAAACAGCTGCAAAACCTGTTTTCCCAGCACGGAGACCTTGAGTTCTATAATATAAAGCCATAAACATGTTTGTCTGAGTCTTCTATCAAAAGTTACAGCTATTTATATGAAGTTGTACAAAAACGCTTTCTTTCGCCAAGACAGTGCGTTTCTCACTGTTACATGCATTTGAATGGGGAAGTCGACCGAAACAAAGTATAGGTTTTCATTATGTGAATAACTTGGAAATCTTAGCTCAAACAGCTGCAAAACCTGTTTTCCCAGAACGGGAACCTTGAGTTCTATAAAATAAAGCCATAAATCTGTGTATCCGAGTCTTCTATCAAAAGTTACAGCTATTTATATGAAGTTGTACAAAAACGCTTTCTTTCGCCAAGACAGTGCGTTTCTCACTGTTACATGCATTTGAATGGGGAACTCGACCGAAACAAAGTATAGGTTTTCATTATGTGAATAACTTGGAAATCTTAGCTCAAACAGCTGCAAAACCTGTTTTCCCAGCACGGAGACCTTGAGTTCTATAATATAAAGCCATAAACATGTTTGTCTGAGTCTTCTATCAAAAGTTACAGCTATTCATATGAAGTTGTACAAAAACGCTTTCTTTCGCCAAGACAGTGCGTTTCTCACTGTTACATGCATTTGAATGGGGAACTCGACCGAAACAAAGTATAAGTTTTCATTATGTGAATAACTTGGAAATCTTAGCTCAAACAGCTGCAAAACCTGTTTTCCCAGCACGGAGACCTTGAGTTCTATAATATAAAGCCATAAACATGTTTGTCTGAGTCTTCTATCAAAAGTTACAGCTATTTATATGAAGTTGTACAAAAACGCTTTCTTTCGCCAAGACAGTGCGTTTCTCACTGTTACATGCATTTGAATGGGGAAGTCGACCGAAACAAAGTATAGGTTTTCATTATGTGAATAACTTGGAAATCTTAGCTCAAACAGCTGCAAAACCTGTTTTCCCAGAACGGGAACCTTGAGTTCTATAAAATAAAGCCATAAATCTGTGTATCCGAGTCTTCTATCAAAAGTTACAGCTATTTATATGAAGTTGTACAAAAACGCTTTCTTTCGCCAAGACAGTGCGTTTCTCACTGTTACATGCATTTGAATGGGGAACTCGACCGAAACAAAGTATAAGTTTTCATTATGTGAATAACTTGGAAATCTTAGCTCAAACAGCTGCAAAACCTGTTTTCCCAGAACGGGAACCTTGAGTTCTATAAGATAAAGCCATAAACATGTGTATCCGAGTCTTCTATCAAAAGTTACAGCTATTCATATGAAGTTGTACAAAATAGCTTTCTTTCGCCAAGACAGTGCGTTTCTCACTGTTACATGCATTTGAATGGGGAACTCGACCGAAACAAAGTATAGGTTTTCATTATGTGAATAACTTGGAAATCTTAGCTCAAACAGCTGCAAAACCTGTTTTCCCAGCACGGGGAACGTGAGTTCTATAAAATAAAGCCATAAACATGTGTATCCGAGTCTTCTATCAAAAGTTACAGCTATTCATATGAAGTTGTACAAAATAGCTTTCTTTCGCCAAGACAGTGCGTTTCTCACTGTTACATGCATTTGAATGGGGAACTCGACCGAAACAAAGTATAAGTTTTCATTATGTGAATAACTTGGAAATCTTAGCTCAAACAGCTGCAAAACCTGTTTTCCCAGCACGGAGACCTTGAGTTCTATAATATAAAGCCATAAACATGTTTGTCTGAGTCTTCTATCAAAAGTTACAGCTATTTATATGAAGTTGTACAAAAACGCTTTCTTTCGCCAAGACAGTGCGTTTCTCACTGTTACATGCATTTGAATGGGGAAGTCGACCGAAACAAAGTATAGGTTTTCATTATGTGAATAACTTGGAAATCTTAGCTCAAACAGCTGCAAAACCTGTTTTCCCAGAACGGGAACCTTGAGTTCTATAAAATAAAGCCATAAATCTGTGTATCCGAGTCTTCTATCAAAAGTTACAGCTATTTATATGAAGTTGTACAAAAACGCTTTCTTTCGCCAAGACAGTGCGTTTCTCACTGTTACATGCATTTGAATGGGGAACTCGACCGAAACAAAGTATAGGTTTTCATTATGTGAATAACTTGGAAATCTTAGCTCAAACAGCTGCAAAACCTGTTTTCCCAGCACGGAGACCTTGAGTTCTATAATATAAAGCCATAAACATGTTTGTCTGAGTCTTCTATCAAAAGTTACAGCTATTCATATGAAGTTGTACAAAAACGCTTTCTTTCGCCAAGACAGTGCGTTTCTCACTGTTACATGCATTTGAATGGGGAACTCGACCGAAACAAAGTATAGGTTTTCATTATGTGAATAACTTGGAAATCTTAGCTCAAACAGCTGCAAAACCTGTTTTCCCAGCACGGGAACCTTGAGTTCTATAAGATAAAGCCATAAACATGTGTATCCGAGTCTTCTATCAAAAGTTACAGCTATTCATATGAAGTTGTACAAAATAGCTTTCTTTCGCCAAGACAGTGCGTTTCTCACTGTTACATGCATTTGAATGGGGAACTCGACCGAAACAAAGTATAGGTTTTCATTATGTGAATAACTTGGAAATCTTAGCTCAAACAGCTGCAAAACCTGTTTTCCCAGCACGGAGACCTTGAGTTCTATAATATAAAGCCATAAACATGTTTGTCTGAGTCTTCTATCAAAAGTTACAGCTATTTATATGAAGTTGTACAAAAACGCTTTCTTTCGCCAAGACAGTGCGTTTCTCACTGTTACATGCATTTGAATGGGGAAGTCGACCGAAACAAAGTATAGGTTTTCATTATGTGAATAACTTGGAAATCTTAGCTCAAACAGCTGCAAAACCTGTTTTCCCAGCACGGGGAACGTGAGTTCTATAAAATAAAGTCATAACGTGTATCCGAGTCTTCTATCAAAAGTTACAGCTATTCATATGAAGTTGTACAAAATAGCTTTCTTTCGCCAAGACAGTGCGTTTCTCACTGTTACATGCATTTGAATGGGGAACTCGACCGAAACAAAGTATAAGTTTTCATTATGTGAATAACTTGGAAATCTTAGCTCAAACAGCTGCAAAACCTGTTTTCCCAGCACGGAGACCTTGAGTTCTATAATATAAAGCCATAAACATGTTTGTCTGAGTCTTCTATCAAAAGTTACAGCTATTTATATGAAGTTGTACAAAAACGCTTTCTTTCGCCAAGACAGTGCGTTTCTCACTGTTACATGCATTTGAATGGGGAAGTCGACCGAAACAAAGTATAGGTTTTCATTATGTGAATAACTTGGAAATCTTAGCTCAAACAGCTGCAAAACCTGTTTTCCCAGAACGGGAACCTTGAGTTCTATAAAATAAAGCCATAAATCTGTGTATCCGAGTCTTCTATCAAAAGTTACAGCTATTTATATGAAGTTGTACAAAAACGCTTTCTTTCGCCAAGACAGTGCGTTTCTCACTGTTACATGCATTTGAATGGGGAACTCGACCGAAACAAAGTATAGGTTTTCATTATGTGAATAACTTGGAAATCTTAGCTCAAACAGCTGCAAAACCTGTTTTCCCAGCACGGGAACCTTGAGTTCTATAAGATAAAGCCATAAACATGTGTATCCGAGTCTTCTATCAAAAGTTACAGCTATTCATATGAAGTTGTACAAAATAGCTTTCTTTCGCCAAGACAGTGCGTTTCTCACTGTTACATGCATTTGAATGGGGAACTCGACCGAAACAAAGTATAAGTTTTCATTATGTGAATAACTTGGAAATCTTAGCTCAAACAGCTGCAAAACCTGTTTTCCCAGCACGGGAACCTTGAGTTCTATAAGATAAAGCCATAAACATGTGTATCCGAGTCTTCTATCAAAAGTTACAGCTATTCATATGAAGTTGTACAAAATAGCTTTCTTTCGCCAAGACAGTGCGTTTCTCACTGTTACATGCATTTGAATGGGGAAGTCGACCGAAACAAAGTATAGGTTTTCATTATGTGAATAACTTGGAAATCTTAGCTCAAACAGCTGCAAAACCTGTTTTCCCAGCACGGGAACCTTGAGTTCTATAAGATAAAGCCATAAACATGTGTATCCGAGTCTTCTATCAAAAGTTACAGCTATTCATATGAAGTTGTACAAAATAGCTTTCTTTCGCCAAGACAGTGCGTTTCTCACTGTTACATGCATTTGAATGGGGAACTCGACCGAAACAAAGTATAAGTTTTCATTATGTGAATAACTTGGAAATCTTAGCTCAAACAGCTGCAAAACCTGTTTTCCCAGCACGGGAACCTTGAGTTCTATAAGATAAAGCCATAAACATGTGTATCCGAGTCTTCTATCAAAAGTTACAGCTATTCATATGAAGTTGTACAAAATAGCTTTCTTTCGCCAAGACAGTGCGTTTCTCACTGTTACATGCATTTGAATGGGGAACTCGACCGAAACAAAGTATAGGTTTTCATTATGTGAATAACTTGGAAATCTTAGCTCAAACAGCTGCAAAACCTGTTTTCCCAGCACGGGAACCTTGAGTTCTATAAGATAAAGCCATAAACATGTGTATCCGAGTCTTCTATCAAAAGTTACAGCTATTCATATGAAGTTGTACAAAATAGCTTTCTTTCGCCAAGACAGTGCGTTTCTCACTGTTACATGCATTTGAATGGGGAACTCGACCGAAACAAAGTATAAGTTTTCATTATGTGAATAACTTGGAAATCTTAGCTCAAACAGCTGCAAAACCTGTTTTCCCAGCACGGGAACCTTGAGTTCTATAAGATAAAGCCATAAACATGTGTATCCGAGTCTTCTATCAAAAGTTACAGCTATTCATATGAAGTTGTACAAAATAGCTTTCTTTCGCCAAGACAGTGCGTTTCTCACTGTTACATGCATTTGAATGGGGAACTCGACCGAAACAAAGTATAAGTTTTCATTATGTGAATAACTTGGAAATCTTAGCTCAAACAGCTGCAAAACCTGTTTTCCCAGCACGGAGACCTTGAGTTCTATAATATAAAGCCATAAACATGTTTGTCTGAGTCTTCTATCAAAAGTTACAGCTATTTATATGAAGTTGTACAAAAACGCTTTCTTTCGCCAAGACAGTGCGTTTCTCACTGTTACATGCATTTGAATGGGGAAGTCGACCGAAACAAAGTATAGGTTTTCATTATGTGAATAACTTGGAAATCTTAGCTCAAACAGCTGCAAAACCTGTTTTCCCAGAACGGGAACCTTGAGTTCTATAAAATAAAGCCATAAATCTGTGTATCCGAGTCTTCTATCAAAAGTTACAGCTATTTATATGAAGTTGTACAAAAACGCTTTCTTTCGCCAAGACAGTGCGTTTCTCACTGTTACATGCATTTGAATGGGGAACTCGACCGAAACAAAGTATAGGTTTTCATTATGTGAATAACTTGGAAATCTTAGCTCAAACAGCTGCAAAACCTGTTTTCCCAGCACGGGAACCTTGAGTTCTATAAGATAAAGCCATAAACATGTGTATCCGAGTCTTCTATCAAAAGTTACAGCTATTCATATGAAGTTGTACAAAATAGCTTTCTTTCGCCAAGACAGTGCGTTTCTCACTGTTACATGCATTTGAATGGGGAACTCGACCGAAACAAAGTATAAGTTTTCATTATGTGAATAACTTGGAAATCTTAGCTCAAACAGCTGCAAAACCTGTTTTCCCAGCACGGGAACCTTGAGTTCTATAAGATAAAGCCATAAACATGTGTATCCGAGTCTTCTATCAACAGTTACAGCTATTCATATGAAGTTGTACAAAAACGCTTTCTTTCGCCAAGACAGTGCGTTTCTCACTGTTACATGCATTTGAATGGGGAACTCGACCGAAACAAAGTATAGGTTTTCATTATGTGAATAACTTGGAAATCTTAGCTCAAACAGCTGCAAAACCTGTTTTCCCAGCACGGAGACCTTGAGTTCTATAATATAAAGCCATAAACATGTTTGTCTGAGTCTTCTATCAAAAGTTACAGCTATTCATATGAAGTTGTACAAAAACGCTTTCTTTCGCCAAGACAGTGCGTTTCTCACTGTTACATGCATTTGAATGGGGAACTCGACCGAAACAAAGTATAGGTTTTCATTATGTGAATAACTTGGAAATCTTAGCTCAAACAGCTGCAAAACCTGTTTTCCCAGCACGGGAACCTTGAGTTCTATAAGATAAAGCCATAAACATGTGTATCCGAGTCTTCTATCAAAAGTTACAGCTATTCATATGAAGTTGTACAAAATAGCTTTCTTTCGCCAAGACAGTGCGTTTCTCACTGTTACATGCATTTGAATGGGGAACTCGACCGAAACAAAGTATAGGTTTTCATTATGTGAATAACTTGGAAATCTTAGCTCAAACAGCTGCAAAACCTGTTTTCCCAGCACGGGGAACGTGAGTTCTATAAAATAAAGCCATAACATGTGTATCCGAGTCTTCTATCAAAAGTTACAGCTATTCATATGAAGTTGTACAAAATAGCTTTCTTTCGCCAAGACAGTGCGTTTCTCACTGTTACATGCATTTGAATGGGGAACTCGACCGAAACAAAGTATAAGTTTTCATTATGTGAATAACTTGGAAATCTTAGCTCAAACAGCTGCAAAACCTGTTTTCCCAGCACGGAGACCTTGAGTTCTATAATATAAAGCCATAAACATGTTTGTCTGAGTCTTCTATCAAAAGTTACAGCTATTTATATGAAGTTGTACAAAAACGCTTTCTTTCGCCAAGACAGTGCGTTTCTCACTGTTACATGCATTTGAATGGGGAAGTCGACCGAAACAAAGTATAGGTTTTCATTATGTGAATAACTTGGAAATCTTAGCTCAAACAGCTGCAAAACCTGTTTTCCCAGAACGGGAACCTTGAGTTCTATAAAATAAAGCCATAAATCTGTGTATCCGAGTCTTCTATCAAAAGTTACAGCTATTTATATGAAGTTGTACAAAAACGCTTTCTTTCGCCAAGACAGTGCGTTTCTCACTGTTACATGCATTTGAATGGGGAACTCGACCGAAACAAAGTATAGGTTTTCATTATGTGAATAACTTGGAAATCTTAGCTCAAACAGCTGCAAAACCTGTTTTCCCAGCACGGAGACCTTGAGTTCTATAATATAAAGCCATAAACATGTTTGTCTGAGTCTTCTATCAAAAGTTACAGCTATTCATATGAAGTTGTACAAAAACGCTTTCTTTCGCCAAGACAGTGCGTTTCTCACTGTTACATGCATTTGAATGGGGAACTCGACCGAAACAAAGTATAAGTTTTCATTATGTGAATAACTTGGAAATCTTAGCTCAAACAGCTGCAAAACCTGTTTTCCCAGCACGGAGACCTTGAGTTCTATAATATAAAGCCATAAACATGTTTGTCTGAGTCTTCTATCAAAAGTTACAGCTATTTATATGAAGTTGTACAAAAACGCTTTCTTTCGCCAAGACAGTGCGTTTCTCACTGTTACATGCATTTGAATGGGGAAGTCGACCGAAACAAAGTATAGGTTTTCATTATGTGAATAACTTGGAAATCTTAGCTCAAACAGCTGCAAAACCTGTTTTCCCAGAACGGGAACCTTGAGTTCTATAAAATAAAGCCATAAATCTGTGTATCCGAGTCTTCTATCAAAAGTTACAGCTATTTATATGAAGTTGTACAAAAACGCTTTCTTTCGCCAAGACAGTGCGTTTCTCACTGTTACATGCATTTGAATGGGGAACTCGACCGAAACAAAGTATAAGTTTTCATTATGTGAATAACTTGGAAATCTTAGCTCAAACAGCTGCAAAACCTGTTTTCCCAGCACGGGAACCTTGAGTTCTATAAGATAAAGCCATAAACATGTGTATCCGAGTCTTCTATCAAAAGTTACAGCTATTCATATGAAGTTGTACAAAATAGCTTTCTTTCGCCAAGACAGTGCGTTTCTCACTGTTACATGCATTTGAATGGGGAACTCGACCGAAACAAAGTATAGGTTTTCATTATGTGAATAACTTGGAAATCTTAGCTCAAACAGCTGCAAAACCTGTTTTCCCAGCACGGGGAACGTGAGTTCTATAAAATAAAGCCATAACATGTGTATCCGAGTCTTCTATCAAAAGTTACAGCTATTCATATGAAGTTGTACAAAAACGCTTTCTTTCGCCAAGACAGTGCGTTTCTCACTGTTACATGCATTTGAATGGGGAAGTCGACCGAAACAAAGTATAGGTTTTCATTATGTGAATAACTTGGAAATCTTAGCTCAAACAGCTGCAAAACCTGTTTTCCCAGCACGGGGAACGTGAGTTCTATAATATAAAGCCATAAACATGTTTGTCTGAGTCTTCTATCAAAAGTTACAGCTATTTATATGAAGTTGTACAAAAACGCTTTCTTTCGCCAAGACAGTGCGTTTCTCACTGTTACATGCATTTGAATGGGGAACTCGACCGAAACAAAGTATAGGTTTTCATTATGTGAATAACTTGGAAATCTTAGCTCAAACAGCTGCAAAACCTGTTTTCCCAGAACGGGAACCTTGAGTTCTATAAAATAAAGCCATAAATCTGTGTATCCGAGTCTTCTATCAAAAGTTACAGCTATTTATATGAAGTTGTACAAAAACGCTTTCTTTCGCCAAGACAGTGCGTTTCTCACTGTTACATGCATTTGAATGGGGAACTCGACCGAAACAAAGTATAGGTTTTCATTATGTGAATAACTTGGAAATCTTAGCTCAAACAGCTGCAAAACCTGTTTTCCCAGCACGGAGACCTTGAGTTCTATAATATAAAGCCATAAACATGTTTGTCTGAGTCTTCTATCAAAAGTTACAGCTATTCATATGAAGTTGTACAAAAACGCTTTCTTTCGCCAAGACAGTGCGTTTCTCACTGTTACATGCATTTGAATGGGGAACTCGACCGAAACAAAGTATAGGTTTTCATTATGTGAATAACTTGGAAATCTTAGCTCAAACAGCTGCAAAACCTGTTTTCCTTGCACGGGAACCTTGAGTTCTATAAGATAAAGCCATAAACATGTGTATCCGAGTCTTCTATCAAAAGTTACAGCTATTCATATGAAGTTGTACAAAATAGCTTTCTTTCGCCAAGACAGTGCGTTTCTCACTGTTACATGCATTTGAATGGGGAACTCGACCGAAACAAAGTATAGGTTTTCATTATGTGAATAACTTGGAAATCTTAGCTCAAACAGCTGCAAAACCTGTTTTCCCAGCACGGAGACCTTGAGTTCTATAATATAAAGCCATAAACATGTTTGTCTGAGTCTTCTATCAAAAGTTACAGCTATTTATATGAAGTTGTACAAAAACGCTTTCTTTCGCCAAGACAGTGCGTTTCTCACTGTTACATGCATTTGAATGGGGAAGTCGACCGAAACAAAGTATAGGTTTTCATTATGTGAATAACTTGGAAATCTTAGCTCAAACAGCTGCAAAACCTGTTTTCCCAGCACGGGGAACGTGAGTTCTATAAAATAAAGTCATAACGTGTATCCGAGTCTTCTATCAAAAGTTACAGCTATTCATATGAAGTTGTACAAAATAGCTTTCTTTCGCCAAGACAGTGCGTTTCTCACTGTTACATGCATTTGAATGGGGAACTCGACCGAAACAAAGTATAAGTTTTCATTATGTGAATAACTTGGAAATCTTAGCTCAAACAGCTGCAAAACCTGTTTTCCCAGCACGGAGACCTTGAGTTCTATAATATAAAGCCATAAACATGTTTGTCTGAGTCTTCTATCAAAAGTTACAGCTATTTATATGAAGTTGTACAAAAACGCTTTCTTTCGCCAAGACAGTGCGTTTCTCACTGTTACATGCATTTGAATGGGGAAGTCGACCGAAACAAAGTATAGGTTTTCATTATGTGAATAACTTGGAAATCTTAGCTCAAACAGCTGCAAAACCTGTTTTCCCAGAACGGGAACCTTGAGTTCTATAAAATAAAGCCATAAATCTGTGTATCCGAGTCTTCTATCAAAAGTTACAGCTATTTATATGAAGTTGTACAAAAACGCTTTCTTTCGCCAAGACAGTGCGTTTCTCACTGTTACATGCATTTGAATGGGGAACTCGACCGAAACAAAGTATAGGTTTTCATTATGTGAATAACTTGGAAATCTTAGCTCAAACAGCTGCAAAACCTGTTTTCCCAGCACGGGAACCTTGAGTTCTATAAGATAAAGCCATAAACATGTGTATCCGAGTCTTCTATCAAAAGTTACAGCTATTCATATGAAGTTGTACAAAATAGCTTTCTTTCGCCAAGACAGTGCGTTTCTCACTGTTACATGCATTTGAATGGGGAACTCGACCGAAACAAAGTATAAGTTTTCATTATGTGAATAACTTGGAAATCTTAGCTCAAACAGCTGCAAAACCTGTTTTCCCAGCACGGGAACCTTGAGTTCTATAAGATAAAGCCATAAACATGTGTATCCGAGTCTTCTATCAAAAGTTACAGCTATTCATATGAAGTTGTACAAAATAGCTTTCTTTCGCCAAGACAGTGCGTTTCTCACTGTTACATGCATTTGAATGGGGAAGTCGACCGAAACAAAGTATAGGTTTTCATTATGTGAATAACTTGGAAATCTTAGCTCAAACAGCTGCAAAACCTGTTTTCCCAGCACGGGAACCTTGAGTTCTATAAGATAAAGCCATAAACATGTGTATCCGAGTCTTCTATCAAAAGTTACAGCTATTCATATGAAGTTGTACAAAATAGCTTTCTTTCGCCAAGACAGTGCGTTTCTCACTGTTACATGCATTTGAATGGGGAACTCGACCGAAACAAAGTATAAGTTTTCATTATGTGAATAACTTGGAAATCTTAGCTCAAACAGCTGCAAAACCTGTTTTCCCAGCACGGGAACCTTGAGTTCTATAAGATAAAGCCATAAACATGTGTATCCGAGTCTTCTATCAAAAGTTACAGCTATTCATATGAAGTTGTACAAAATAGCTTTCTTTCGCCAAGACAGTGCGTTTCTCACTGTTACATGCATTTGAATGGGGAACTCGACCGAAACAAAGTATAGGTTTTCATTATGTGAATAACTTGGAAATCTTAGCTCAAACAGCTGCAAAACCTGTTTTCCCAGCACGGAGACCTTGAGTTCTATAATATAAAGCCATAAACATGTTTGTCTGAGTCTTCTATCAAAAGTTACAGCTATTTATATGAAGTTGTACAAAATAGCTTTCTTTCGCCAAGACAGTGCGTTTCTCACTGTTACATGCATTTGAATGGGGAACTCGACCGAAACAAAGTATAGGTTTTCATTATGTGAATAACTTGGAAATCTTAGCTCAAACAGCTGCAAAACCTGTTTTCCCAGCACGGAGACCTTGAGTTCTATAATATAAAGCCATAAACATGTTTGTCTGAGTCTTCTATCAAAAGTTACAGCTATTCATATGAAGTTGTACAAAAACGCTTTCTTTCGCCAAGACAGTGCGTTTCTCACTGTTACATGCATTTGAATGGGGAACTCGACCGAAACAAAGTATAGGTTTTCATTATGTGAATAACTTGGAAATCTTAGCTCAAACAGCTGCAAAACCTGTTTTCCCAGCACGGGAACCTTGAGTTCTATAAGATAAAGCCATAAACATGTGTATCCGAGTCTTCTATCAAAAGTTACAGCTATTCATATGAAGTTGTACAAAATAGCTTTCTTTCGCCAAGACAGTGCGTTTCTCACTGTTACATGCATTTGAATGGGGAACTCGACCGAAACAAAGTATAAGTTTTCATTATGTGAATAACTTGGAAATCTTAGCTCAAACAGCTGCAAAACCTGTTTTCCCAGCACGGAGACCTTGAGTTCTATAATATAAAGCCATAAACATGTTTGTCTGAGTCTTCTATCAAAAGTTACAGCTATTTATATGAAGTTGTACAAAAACGCTTTCTTTCGCCAAGACAGTGCGTTTCTCACTGTTACATGCATTTGAATGGGGAAGTCGACCGAAACAAAGTATAGGTTTTCATTATGTGAATAACTTGGAAATCTTAGCTCAAACAGCTGCAAAACCTGTTTTCCCAGAACGGGAACCTTGAGTTCTATAAAATAAAGCCATAAATCTGTGTATCCGAGTCTTCTATCAAAAGTTACAGCTATTTATATGAAGTTGTACAAAAACGCTTTCTTTCGCCAAGACAGTGCGTTTCTCACTGTTACATGCATTTGAATGGGGAAGTCGACCGAAACAAAGTATAGGTTTTCATTATGTGAATAACTTGGAAATCTTAGCTCAAACAGCTGCAAAACCTGTTTTCCCAGCACGGGGAACGTGAGTTCTATAAAATAAAGCCATAACATGTGTATCCGAGTCTTCTATCAAAAGTTACAGCTATTCATATGAAGTTGTACAAAATAGCTTTCTTTCGCCAAGACAGTGCGTTTCTCACTGTTACATGCATTTGAATGGGGAAGTCGACCGAAACAAAGTATAAGTTTTCATTATGTGAATAACTTGGAAATCTTAGCTCAAACAGCTGCAAAACCTGTTTTCCCAGCACGGAGACCTTGAGTTCTATAATATAAAGCCATAAACATGTTTGTCTGAGTCTTCTATCAAAAGTTACAGCTATTTATATGAAGTTGTACAAAAACGCTTTCTTTCGCCAAGACAGTGCGTTTCTCACTGTTACATGCATTTGAATGGGGAAGTCGACCGAAACAAAGTATAGGTTTTCATTATGTGAATAACTTGGAAATCTTAGCTCAAACAGCTGCAAAACCTGTTTTCCCAGAACGGGAACCTTGAGTTCTATAAAATAAAGCCATAAATCTGTGTATCCGAGTCTTCTATCAAAAGTTACAGCTATTTATATGAAGTTGTACAAAAACGCTTTCTTTCGCCAAGACAGTGCGTTTCTCACTGTTACATGCATTTGAATGGGGAACTCGACCGAAACAAAGTATAGGTTTTCATTATGTGAATAACTTGGAAATCTTAGCTCAAACAGCTGCAAAACCTGTTTTCCCAGCACGGGAACCTTGAGTTCTATAAGATAAAGCCATAAACATGTGTATCCGAGTCTTCTATCAAAAGTTACAGCTATTCATATGAAGTTGTACAAAATAGCTTTCTTTCGCCAAGACAGTGCGTTTCTCACTGTTACATGCATTTGAATGGGGAACTCGACCGAAACAAAGTATAAGTTTTCATTATGTGAATAACTTGGAAATCTTAGCTCAAACAGCTGCAAAACCTGTTTTCCCAGCACGGGAACCTTGAGTTCTATAAGATAAAGCCATAAACATGTGTATCCGAGTCTTCTATCAAAAGTTACAGCTATTCATATGAAGTTGTACAAAATAGCTTTCTTTCGCCAAGACAGTGCGTTTCTCACTGTTACATGTATTTGAATGGGGAACTCGACCGAAACAAAGTATAGGTTTTCATTATGTGAATAACTTGGAAATCTTAGCTCAAACAGCTGCAAAACCTGTTTTCCCAGCACGGGGAACGTGAGTTCTATAAAATAAAGCCATAACATGTGTATCCGAGTCTTCTATCAAAAGTTACAGCTATTCATATGAAGTTGTACAAAATAGCTTTCTTTCGCCAAGACAGTGCGTTTCTCACTGTTACATGCATTTGAATGGGGAACTCGACCGAAACAAAGTATAAGTTTTCATTATGTGAATAACTTGGAAATCTTAGCTCAAACAGCTGCAAAACCTGTTTTCCCAGCACGGAGACCTTGAGTTCTATAATATAAAGCCATAAACATGTTTGTCTGAGTCTTCTATCAAAAGTTACAGCTATTTATATGAAGTTGTACAAAAACGCTTTCTTTCGCCAAGACAGTGCGTTTCTCACTGTTACATGCATTTGAATGGGGAAGTCGACCGAAACAAAGTATAGGTTTTCATTATGTGAATAACTTGGAAATCTTAGCTCAAACAGCTGCAAAACCTGTTTTCCCAGAACGGGAACCTTGAGTTCTATAAAATAAAGCCATAAATCTGTGTATCCGAGTCTTCTATCAAAAGTTACAGCTATTTATATGAAGTTGTACAAAAACGCTTTCTTTCGCCAAGACAGTGCGTTTCTCACTGTTACATGCATTTGAATGGGGAACTCGACCGAAACAAAGTATAGGTTTTCATTATGTGAATAACTTGGAAATCTTAGCTCAAACAGCTGCAAAACCTGTTTTCCCAGCACGGGAACCTTGAGTTCTATAAGATAAAGCCATAAACATGTGTATCCGAGTCTTCTATCAAAAGTTACAGCTATTCATATGAAGTTGTACAAAATAGCTTTCTTTCGCCAAGACAGTGCGTTTCTCACTGTTACATGCATTTGAATGGGGAACTCGACCGAAACAAAGTATAGGTTTTCATTATGTGAATAACTTGGAAATCTTAGCTCAAACAGCTGCAAAACCTGTTTTCCCAGCACGGGAACCTTGAGTTCTATAAGATAAAGCCATAAACATGTGTATCCGAGTCTTCTATCAAAAGTTACAGCTATTCATATGAAGTTGTACAAAATAGCTTTCTTTCGCCAAGACAGTGCGTTTCTCACTGTTACATGCATTTGAATGGGGAACTCGACCGAAACAAAGTATAAGTTTTCATTATGTGAATAACTTGGAAATCTTAGCTCAAACAGCTGCAAAACCTGTTTTCCCAGCACGGGAACCTTGAGTTCTATAAGATAAAGCCATAAACATGTGTATCCGAGTCTTCTATCAACAGTTACAGCTATTCATATGAAGTTGTACAAAATAGCTTTCTTTCGCCAAGACAGTGCGTTTCTCACTGTTACATGCATTTGAATGGGGAACTCGACCGAAACAAAGTATAGGTTTTCATCATGTGAATAACTTGGAAATCTTAGCTCAAACAGCTGCAAAACCTGTTTTCCCAGCACGGAGACCTTGAGTTCTATAATATAAAGCCATAAACATGTTTGTCTGAGTCTTCTATCAAAAGTTACAGCTATTCATATGAAGTTGTACAAAAACGCTTTCTTTCGCCAAGACAGTGCGTTTCTCACTGTTACATGCATTTGAATGGGGAACTCGACCGAAACAAAGTATAGGTTTTCATTATGTGAATAACTTGGAAATCTTAGCTCAAACAGCTGCAAAACCTGTTTTCCCAGCACGGGAACCTTGAGTTCTATAAGATAAAGCCATAAACATGTGTATCCGAGTCTTCTATCAAAAGTTACAGCTATTCATATGAAGTTGTACAAAATAGCTTTCTTTCGCCAAGACAGTGCGTTTCTCACTGTTACATGCATTTGAATGGGGAACTCGACCGAAACAAAGTATAGGTTTTCATTATGTGAATAACTTGGAAATCTTAGCTCAAACAGCTGCAAAACCTGTTTTCCCAGCACGGGGAACGTGAGTTCTATAAAATAAAGCCATAACATGTGTATCCGAGTATTCTATCAAAAGTTACAGCTATTCATATGAAGTTGTACAAAATAGCTTTCTTTCGCCAAGACAGTGCGTTTCTCACTGTTACATGCATTTGAATGGGGAAGTCGACCGAAACAAAGTATAAGTTTTCATTATGTGAATAACTTGGAAATCTTAGCTCAAACAGCTGCAAAACCTGTTTTCCCAGCACGGAGACCTTGAGTTCTATAATATAAAGCCATAAACATGTTTGTCTGAGTCTTCTATCAAAAGTTACAGCTATTTATATGAAGTTGTACAAAAACGCTTTCTTTCGCCAAGACAGTGCGTTTCTCACTGTTACATGCATTTGAATGGGGAAGTCGACCGAAACAAAGTATAGGTTTTCATTATGTGAATAACTTGGAAATCTTAGCTCAAACAGCTGCAAAACCTGTTTTCCCAGAACGGGAACCTTGAGTTCTATAAAATAAAGCCATAAATCTGTGTATCCGAGTCTTCTATCAAAAGTTACAGCTATTTATATGAAGTTGTACAAAAACGCTTTCTTTCGCCAAGACAGTGCGTTTCTCACTGTTACATGCATTTGAATGGGGAACTCGACCGAAACAAAGTATAGGTTTTCATTATGTGAATAACTTGGAAATCTTAGCTCAAACAGCTGCAAAACCTGTTTTCCCAGCACGGAGACCTTGAGTTCTATAATATAAAGCCATAAACATGTTTGTCTGAGTCTTCTATCAAAAGTTACAGCTATTCATATGAAGTTGTACAAAAACGCTTTCTTTCGCCAAGACAGTGCGTTTCTCACTGTTACATGCATTTGAATGGGGAACTCGACCGAAACAAAGTATAAGTTTTCATTATGTGAATAACTTGGAAATCTTAGCTCAAACAGCTGCAAAACCTGTTTTCCCAGCACGGAGACCTTGAGTTCTATAATATAAAGCCATAAACATGTTTGTCTGAGTCTTCTATCAAAAGTTACAGCTATTTATATGAAGTTGTACAAAAACGCTTTCTTTCGCCAAGACAGTGCGTTTCTCACTGTTACATGCATTTGAATGGGGAAGTCGACCGAAACAAAGTATAGGTTTTCATTATGTGAATAACTTGGAAATCTTAGCTCAAACAGCTGCAAAACCTGTTTTCCCAGAACGGGAACCTTGAGTTCTATAAAATAAAGCCATAAATCTGTGTATCCGAGTCTTCTATCAAAAGTTACAGCTATTTATATGAAGTTGTACAAAAACGCTTTCTTTCGCCAAGACAGTGCGTTTCTCACTGTTACATGCATTTGAATGGGGAACTCGACCGAAACAAAGTATAAGTTTTCATTATGTGAATAACTTGGAAATCTTAGCTCAAACAGCTGCAAAACCTGTTTTCCCAGCACGGGAACCTTGAGTTCTATAAGATAAAGCCATAAACATGTGTATCCGAGTCTTCTATCAAAAGTTACAGCTATTCATATGAAGTTGTACAAAATAGCTTTCTTTCGCCAAGACAGTGCGTTTCTCACTGTTACATGCATTTGAATGGGGAAGTCGACCGAAACAAAGTATAGGTTTTCATTATGTGAATAACTTGGAAATCTTAGCTCAAACAGCTGCAAAACCTGTTTTCCCAGCACGGGAACCTTGAGTTCTATAAGATAAAGCCATAAACATGTGTATCCGAGTCTTCTATCAAAAGTTACAGCTATTCATATGAAGTTGTACAAAATAGCTTTCTTTCGCCAAGACAGTGCGTTTCTCACTGTTACATGCATTTGAATGGGGAAGTCGACCGAAACAAAGTATAGGTTTTCATTATGTGAATAACTTGGAAATCTTAGCTCAAACAGCTGCAAAACCTGTTTTCCCAGCACGGAGACCTTGAGTTCTATAATATAAAGCCATAAACATGTTTGTCTGAGTCTTCTATCAAAAGTTACAGCTATTTATATGAAGTTGTACAAAAACGCTTTCTTTCGCCAAGACAGTGCGTTTCTCACTGTTACATGCATTTGAATGGGGAAGTCGACCGAAACAAAGTATAGGTTTTCATTATGTGAATAACTTGGAAATCTTAGCTCAAACAGCTGCAAAACCTGTTTTCCCAGAACGGGAACCTTGAGTTCTATAAAATAAAGCCATAAATCTGTGTATCCGAGTCTTCTATCAAAAGTTACAGCTATTTATATGAAGTTGTACAAAAACGCTTTCTTTCGCCAAGACAGTGCGTTTCTCACTGTTACATGCATTTGAATGGGGAACTCGACCGAAACAAAGTATAGGTTTTCATTATGTGAATAACTTGGAAATCTTAGCTCAAACAGCTGCAAAACCTGTTTTCCCAGCACGGAGACCTTGAGTTCTATAATATAAAGCCATAAACATGTTTGTCTGAGTCTTCTATCAAAAGTTACAGCTATTCATATGACGTTGTACAAAAACGCTTTCTTTCGCCAAGACAGTGCGTTTCTCACTGTTACATGCATTTGAATGGGGAACTCGACCGAAACAAAGTATAGGTTTTCATTATGTGAATAACTTGGAAATCTTAGCTCAAACAGCTGCAAAACCTGTTTTCCCAGCACGGGAACCTTGAGTTCTATAAGATAAAGCCATAAACATGTGTATCCGAGTCTTCTATCAAAAGTTACAGCTATTCATATGAAGTTGTACAAAATAGCTTTCTTTCGCCAAGACAGTGCGTTTCTCACTGTTACATGCATTTGAATGGGGAACTCGACCGAAACAAAGTATAGGTTTTCATTATGTGAATAACTTGGAAATCTTAGCTCAAACAGCTGCAAAACCTGTTTTCCCAGCACGGAGACCTTGAGTTCTATAATATAAAGCCATAAACATGTTTGTCTGAGTCTTCTATCAAAAGTTACAGCTATTTATATGAAGTTGTACAAAAACGCTTTCTTTCGCCAAGACAGTGCGTTTCTCACTGTTACATGCATTTGAATGGGGAAGTCGACCGAAACAAAGTATAGGTTTTCATTATGTGAATAACTTGGAAATCTTAGCTCAAACAGCTGCAAAACCTGTTTTCCCAGCACGGGGAACGTGAGTTCTATAAAATAAAGTCATAACGTGTATCCGAGTCTTCTATCAAAAGTTACAGCTATTCATATGAAGTTGTACAAAATAGCTTTCTTTCGCCAAGACAGTGCGTTTCTCACTGTTACATGCATTTGAATGGGGAACTCGACCGAAACAAAGTATAAGTTTTCATTATGTGAATAACTTGGAAATCTTAGCTCAAACAGCTGCAAAACCTGTTTTCCCAGCACGGAGACCTTGAGTTCTATAATATAAAGCCATAAACATGTTTGTCTGAGTCTTCTATCAAAAGTTACAGCTATTTATATGAAGTTGTACAAAAACGCTTTCTTTCGCCAAGACAGTGCGTTTCTCACTGTTACATGCATTTGAATGGGGAAGTCGACCGAAACAAAGTATAGGTTTTCATTATGTGAATAACTTGGAAATCTTAGCTCAAACAGCTGCAAAACCTGTTTTCCCAGAACGGGAACCTTGAGTTCTATAAAATAAAGCCATAAATCTGTGTATCCGAGTCTTCTATCAAAAGTTACAGCTATTTATATGAAGTTGTACAAAAACGCTTTCTTTCGCCAAGACAGTGCGTTTCTCACTGTTACATGCATTTGAATGGGGAACTCGACCGAAACAAAGTATAGGTTTTCATTATGTGAATAACTTGGAAATCTTAGCTCAAACAGCTGCAAAACCTGTTTTCCCAGCACGGGAACCTTGAGTTCTATAAGATAAAGCCATAAACATGTGTATCCGAGTCTTCTATCAAAAGTTACAGCTATTCATATGAAGTTGTACAAAATAGCTTTCTTTCGCCAAGACAGTGCGTTTCTCACTGTTACATGCATTTGAATGGGGAAGTCGACCGAAACAAAGTATAGGTTTTCATTATGTGAATAACTTGGAAATCTTAGCTCAAACAGCTGCAAAACCTGTTTTCCCAGCACGGGAACCTTGAGTTCTATAAGATAAAGCCATAAACATGTGTATCCGAGTCTTCTATCAAAAGTTACAGCTATTCATATGAAGTTGTACAAAATAGCTTTCTTTCGCCAAGACAGTGCGTTTCTCACTGTTACATGCATTTGAATGGGGAACTCGACCGAAACAAAGTATAAGTTTTCATTATGTGAATAACTTGGAAATCTTAGCTCAAACAGCTGCAAAACCTGTTTTCCCAGCACGGGAACCTTGAGTTCTATAAGATAAAGCCATAAACATGTGTATCCGAGTCTTCTATCAAAAGTTACAGCTATTCATATGAAGTTGTACAAAATAGCTTTCTTTCGCCAAGACAGTGCGTTTCTCACTGTTACATGCATTTGAATGGGGAACTCGACCGAAACAAAGTATAGGTTTTCATTATGTGAATAACTTGGAAATCTTAGCTCAAACAGCTGCAAAACCTGTTTTCCCAGCACGGAGACCTTGAGTTCTATAATATAAAGCCATAAACATGTTTGTCTGAGTCTTCTATCAAAAGTTACAGCTATTCATATGAAGTTGTACAAAAACGCTTTCTTTCGCCAAGACAGTGCGTTTCTCACTGTTACATGCATTTGAATGGGGAACTCGACCGAAACAAAGTATAGGTTTTCATTATGTGAATAACTTGGAAATCTTAGCTCAAACAGCTGCAAAACCTGTTTTCCCAGCACGGGAACCTTGAGTTCTATAAGATAAAGCCATAAACATGTGTATCCGAGTCTTCTATCAAAAGTTACAGCTATTCATATGAAGTTGTACAAAATAGCTTTCTTTCGCCAAGACAGTGCGTTTCTCACTGTTACATGCATTTGAATGGGGAACTCGACCGAAACAAAGTATAAGTTTTCATTATGTGAATAACTTGGAAATCTTAGCTCAAACAGCTGCAAAACCTGTTTTCCCAGCACGGAGACCTTGAGTTCTATAATATAAAGCCATAAACATGTTTGTCTGAGTCTTCTATCAAAAGTTACAGCTATTTATATGAAGTTGTACAAAAACGCTTTCTTTCGCCAAGACAGTGCGTTTCTCACTGTTACATGCATTTGAATGGGGAAGTCGACCGAAACAAAGTATAGGTTTTCATTATGTGAATAACTTGGAAATCTTAGCTCAAACAGCTGCAAAACCTGTTTTCCCAGAACGGGAACCTTGAGTTCTATAAAATAAAGCCATAAATCTGTGTATCCGAGTCTTCTATCAAAAGTTACAGCTATTTATATGAAGTTGTACAAAAACGCTTTCTTTCGCCAAGACAGTGCGTTTCTCACTGTTACATGCATTTGAATGGGGAACTCGACCGAAACAAAGTATAGGTTTTCATTATGTGAATAACTTGGAAATCTTAGCTCAAACAGCTGCAAAACCTGTTTTCCCAGCACGGGAACCTTGAGTTCTATAAGATAAAGCCATAAACATGTGTATCCGAGTCTTCTATCAAAAGTTACAGCTATTCATATGAAGTTGTACAAAAACGCTTTCTTTCGCCAAGACAGTGCGTTTCTCACTGTTACATGCATTTGAATGGGGAACTCGACCGAAACAAAGTATAGGTTTTCATTATGTGAATAACTTGGAAATCTTAGCTCAAACAGCTGCAAAACCTGTTTTCCCAGCACGGGAACCTTGAGTTCTATAAGATAAAGCCATAAACATGTGTATCCGAGTCTTCTATCAAAAGTTACAGCTATTCATATGAAGTTGTACAAAATAGCTTTCTTTCGCCAAGACAGTGCGTTTCTCACTGTTACATGCATTTGAATGGGGAACTCGACCGAAACAAAGTATAAGTTTTCATTATGTGAATAACTTGGAAATCTTAGCTCAAACAGCTGCAAAACCTGTTTTCCCAGCACGGGAACCTTGAGTTCTATAAGATAAAGCCATAAACATGTGTATCCGAGTCTTCTATCAAAAGTTACAGCTATTCATATGAAGTTGTACAAAATAGCTTTCTTTCGCCAAGACAGTGCGTTTCTCACTGTTACATGCATTTGAATGGGGAACTCGACCGAAACAAAGTATAGGTTTTCATTATGTGAATAACTTGGAAATCTTAGCTCAAACAGCTGCAAAACCTGTTTTCCCAGCACGGAGACCTTGAGTTCTATAATATAAAGCCATAAACATGTTTGTCTGAGTCTTCTATCAAAAGTTACAGCTATTCATATGAAGTTGTACAAAAACGCTTTCTTTCGCCAAGACAGTGCGTTTCTCACTGTTACATGCATTTGAATGGGGAACTCGACCGAAACAAAGTATAGGTTTTCATTATGTGAATAACTTGGAAATCTTAGCTCAAACAGCTGCAAAACCTGTTTTCCCAGCACGGGAACCTTGAGTTCTATAAGATAAAGCCATAAACATGTGTATCCGAGTCTTCTATCAAAAGTTACAGCTATTCATATGAAGTTGTACAAAATAGCTTTCTTTCGCCAAGACAGTGCGTTTCTCACTGTTACATGCATTTGAATGGGGAACTCGACCGAAACAAAGTATAAGTTTTCATTATGTGAATAACTTGGAAATCTTAGCTCAAACAGCTGCAAAACCTGTTTTCCCAGCACGGGAACCTTGAGTTCTATAAGATAAAGCCATAAACATGTGTATCCGAGTCTTCTATCAAAAGTTACAGCTATTCATATGAAGTTGTACAAAATAGCTTTCTTTCGCCAAGACAGTGCGTTTCTCACTGTTACATGCATTTGAATGGGGAAGTCGACCGAAACAAAGTATAGGTTTTCATTATGTGAATAACTTGGAAATCTTAGCTCAAACAGCTGCAAAACCTGTTTTCCCAGCACGGGGAACGTGAGTTCTATAAAATAAAGCCATAACATGTGTATCCGAGTCTTCTATCAAAAGTTACAGCTATTCATATGAAGTTGTACAAAATAGCTTTCTTTCGCCAAGACAGTGCGTTTCTCACTGTTACATGCATTTGAATGGGGAACTCGACCGAAACAAAGTATAAGTTTTCATTATGTGAATAACTTGGAAATCTTAGCTCAAACAGCTGCAAAACCTGTTTTCCCAGCACGGAGACCTTGAGTTCTATAATATAAAGCCATAAACATGTTTGTCTGAGTCTTCTATCAAAAGTTACAGCTATTTATATGAAGTTGTACAAAAACGCTTTCTTTCGCCAAGACAGTGCGTTTCTCACTGTTACATGCATTTGAATGGGGAACTCGACCGAAACAAAGTATAGGTTTTCATTATGTGAATAACTTGGAAATCTTAGCTCAAACAGCTGCAAAACCTGTTTTCCCAGAACGGGAACCTTGAGTTCTATAAAATAAAGCCATAAATCTGTGTATCCGAGTCTTCTATCAAAAGTTACAGCTATTTATATGAAGTTGTACAAAAACGCTTTCTTTCGCCAAGACAGTGCGTTTCTCACTGTTACATGCATTTGAATGGGGAACTCGACCGAAACAAAGTATAGGTTTTCATTATGTGAATAACTTGGAAATCTTAGCTCAAACAGCTGCAAAACCTGTTTTCCCAGCACGGGAACCTTGAGTTCTATAAGATAAAGCCATAAACATGTGTATCCGAGTCTTCTATCAAAAGTTACAGCTATTCATATGAAGTTGTACAAAATAGCTTTCTTTCGCCAAGACAGTGCGTTTCTCACTGTTACATGCATTTGAATGGGGAACTCGACCGAAACAAAGTATAGGTTTTCATTATGTGAATAACTTGGAAATCTTAGCTCAAACAGCTGCAAAACCTGTTTTCCCAGCACGGGAACCTTGAGTTCTATAAGATAAAGCCATAAACATGTGTATCCGAGTCTTCTATCAAAAGTTACAGCTATTCATATGAAGTTGTACAAAATAGCTTTCTTTCGCCAAGACAGTGCGTTTCTCACTGTTACATGCATTTGAATGGGGAACTCGACCGAAACAAAGTATAAGTTTTCATTATGTGAATAACTTGGAAATCTTAGCTCAAACAGCTGCAAAACCTGTTTTCCCAGCACGGGAACCTTGAGTTCTATAAGATAAAGCCATAAACATGTGTATCCGAGTCTTCTATCAACAGTTACAGCTATTCATATGAAGTTGTACAAAATAGCTTTCTTTCGCCAAGACAGTGCGTTTCTCACTGTTACATGCATTTGAATGGGGAACTCGACCGAAACAAAGTATAGGTTTTCATTATGTGAATAACTTGGAAATCTTAGCTCAAACAGCTGCAAAACCTGTTTTCCCAGCACGGAGACCTTGAGTTCTATAATATAAAGCCATAAACATGTTTGTCTGAGTCTTCTATCAAAAGTTACAGCTATTCATATGAAGTTGTACAAAAACGCTTTCTTTCGCCAAGACAGTGCGTTTCTCACTGTTACATGCATTTGAATGGGGAACTCGACCGAAACAAAGTATAGGTTTTCATTATGTGAATAACTTGGAAATCTTAGCTCAAACAGCTGCAAAACCTGTTTTCCCAGCACGGGAACCTTGAGTTCTATAAGATAAAGCCATAAACATGTGTATCCGAGTCTTCTATCAAAAGTTACAGCTATTCATATGAAGTTGTACAAAATAGCTTTCTTTCGCCAAGACAGTGCGTTTCTCACTGTTACATGCATTTGAATGGGGAACTCGACCGAAACAAAGTATAGGTTTTCATTATGTGAATAACTTGGAAATCTTAGCTCAAACAGCTGCAAAACCTGTTTTCCCAGCACGGGGAACGTGAGTTCTATAAAATAAAGCCATAACATGTGTATCCGAGTCTTCTATCAAAAGTTACAGCTATTCATATGAAGTTGTACAAAATAGCTTTCTTTCGCCAAGACAGTGCGTTTCTCACTGTTACATGCATTTGAATGGGGAACTCGACCGAAACAAAGTATAAGTTTTCATTATGTGAATAACTTGGAAATCTTAGCTCAAACAGCTGCAAAACCTGTTTTCCCAGCACGGAGACCTTGAGTTCTATAATATAAAGCCATAAACATGTTTGTCTGAGTCTTCTATCAAAAGTTACAGCTATTTATATGAAGTTGTACAAAAACGCTTTCTTTCGCCAAGACAGTGCGTTTCTCACTGTTACATGCATTTGAATGGGGAAGTCGACCGAAACAAAGTATAGGTTTTCATTATGTGAATAACTTGGAAATCTTAGCTCAAACAGCTGCAAAACCTGTTTTCCCAGAACGGGAACCTTGAGTTCTATAAAATAAAGCCATAAATCTGTGTATCCGAGTCTTCTATCAAAAGTTACAGCTATTTATATGAAGTTGTACAAAAACGCTTTCTTTCGCCAAGACAGTGCGTTTCTCACTGTTACATGCATTTGAATGGGGAACTCGACCGAAACAAAGTATAGGTTTTCATTATGTGAATAACTTGGAAATCTTAGCTCAAACAGCTGCAAAACCTGTTTTCCCAGCACGGAGACCTTGAGTTCTATAATATAAAGCCATAAACATGTTTGTCTGAGTCTTCTATCAAAAGTTACAGCTATTCATATGAAGTTGTACAAAAACGCTTTCTTTCGCCAAGACAGTGCGTTTCTCACTGTTACATGCATTTGAATGGGGAACTCGACCGAAACAAAGTATAAGTTTTCATTATGTGAATAACTTGGAAATCTTAGCTCAAACAGCTGCAAAACCTGTTTTCCCAGCACGGAGACCTTGAGTTCTATAATATAAAGCCATAAACATGTTTGTCTGAGTCTTCTATCAAAAGTTACAGCTATTTATATGAAGTTGTACAAAAACGCTTTCTTTCGCCAAGACAGTGCGTTTCTCACTGTTACATGCATTTGAATGGGGAAGTCGACCGAAACAAAGTATAGGTTTTCATTATGTGAATAACTTGGAAATCTTAGCTCAAACAGCTGCAAAACCTGTTTTCCCAGAACGGGAACCTTGAGTTCTATAAAATAAAGCCATAAATCTGTGTATCCGAGTCTTCTATCAAAAGTTACAGCTATTTATATGAAGTTGTACAAAAACGCTTTCTTTCGCCAAGACAGTGCGTTTCTCACTGTTACATGCATTTGAATGGGGAACTCGACCGAAACAAAGTATAAGTTTTCATTATGTGAATAACTTGGAAATCTTAGCTCAAACAGCTGCAAAACCTGTTTTCCCAGCACGGGAACCTTGAGTTCTATAAGATAAAGCCATAAACATGTGTATCCGAGTCTTCTATCAAAAGTTACAGCTATTCATATGAAGTTGTACAAAATAGCTTTCTTTCGCCAAGACAGTGCGTTTCTCACTGTTACATGCATTTGAATGGGGAACTCGACCGAAACAAAGTATAGGTTTTCATTATGTGAATAACTTGGAAATCTTAGCTCAAACAGCTGCAAAACCTGTTTTCCCAGCACGGGGAACGTGAGTTCTATAAAATAAAGCCATAACATGTGTATCCGAGTCTTCTATCAAAAGTTACAGCTATTCATATGAAGTTGTACAAAATAGCTTTCTTTCGCCAAGACAGTGCGTTTCTCACTGTTACATGCATTTGAATGGGGAACTCGACCGAAACAAAGTATAAGTTTTCATTATGTGAATAACTTGGAAATCTTAGCTCAAACAGCTGCAAAACCTGTTTTCCCAGCACGGAGACCTTGAGTTCTATAATATAAAGCCATAAACATGTTTGTCTGAGTCTTCTATCAAAAGTTACAGCTATTTATATGAAGTTGTACAAAAACGCTTTCTTTCGCCAAGACAGTGCGTTTCTCACTGTTACATGCATTTGAATGGGGAAGTCGACCGAAACAAAGTATAGGTTTTCATTATGTGAATAACTTGGAAATCTTAGCTCAAACAGCTGCAAAACCTGTTTTCCCAGAACGGGAACCTTGAGTTCTATAAAATAAAGCCATAAATCTGTGTATCCGAGTCTTCTATCAAAAGTTACAGCTATTTATATGAAGTTGTACAAAAACGCTTTCTTTCGCCAAGACAGTGCGTTTCTCACTGTTACATGCATTTGAATGGGGAACTCGACCGAAACAAAGTATAGGTTTTCATTATGTGAATAACTTGGAAATCTTAGCTCAAACAGCTGCAAAACCTGTTTTCCCAGCACGGAGACCTTGAGTTCTATAATATAAAGCCATAAACATGTTTGTCTGAGTCTTCTATCAAAAGTTACAGCTATTCATATGAAGTTGTACAAAAACGCTTTCTTTCGCCAAGACAGTGCGTTTCTCACTGTTACATGCATTTGAATGGGGAACTCGACCGAAACAAAGTATAGGTTTTCATTATGTGAATAACTTGGAAATCTTAGCTCAAACAGCTGCAAAACCTGTTTTCCCAGCACGGGAACCTTGAGTTCTATAAGATAAAGCCATAAACATGTGTATCCGAGTCTTCTATCAAAAGTTACAGCTATTCATATGAAGTTGTACAAAATAGCTTTCTTTCGCCAAGACAGTGCGTTTCTCACTGTTACATGCATTTGAATGGGGAACTCGACCGAAACAAAGTATAGGTTTTCATTATGTGAATAACTTGGAAATCTTAGCTCAAACAGCTGCAAAACCTGTTTTCCCAGCACGGAGACCTTGAGTTCTATAATATAAAGCCATAAACATGTTTGTCTGAGTCTTCTATCAAAAGTTACAGCTATTTATATGAAGTTGTACAAAAACGCTTTCTTTCGCCAAGACAGTGCGTTTCTCACTGTTACATGCATTTGAATGGGGAAGTCGACCGAAACAAAGTATAGGTTTTCATTATGTGAATAACTTGGAAATCTTAGCTCAAACAGCTGCAAAACCTGTTTTCCCAGCACGGGGAACGTGAGTTCTATAAAATAAAGTCATAACGTGTATCCGAGTCTTCTATCAAAAGTTACAGCTATTCATATGAAGTTGTACAAAATAGCTTTCTTTCGCCAAGACAGTGCGTTTCTCACTGTTACATGCATTTGAATGGGGAACTCGACCGAAACAAAGTATAAGTTTTCATTATGTGAATAACTTGGAAATCTTAGCTCAAACAGCTGCAAAACCTGTTTTCCCAGCACGGAGACCTTGAGTTCTATAATATAAAGCCATAAACATGTTTGTCTGAGTCTTCTATCAAAAGTTACAGCTATTTATATGAAGTTGTACAAAAACGCTTTCTTTCGCCAAGACAGTGCGTTTCTCACTGTTACATGCATTTGAATGGGGAAGTCGACCGAAACAAAGTATAGGTTTTCATTATGTGAATAACTTGGAAATCTTAGCTCAAACAGCTGCAAAACCTGTTTTCCCAGAACGGGAACCTTGAGTTCTATAAAATAAAGCCATAAATCTGTGTATCCGAGTCTTCTATCAAAAGTTACAGCTATTTATATGAAGTTGTACAAAAACGCTTTCTTTCGCCAAGACAGTGCGTTTCTCACTGTTACATGCATTTGAATGGGGAACTCGACCGAAACAAAGTATAGGTTTTCATTATGTGAATAACTTGGAAATCTTAGCTCAAACAGCTGCAAAACCTGTTTTCCCAGCACGGGAACCTTGAGTTCTATAAGATAAAGCCATAAATCTGTGTATCCGAGTCTTCTATCAAAAGTTACAGCTATTCATATGAAGTTGTACAAAATAGCTTTCTTTCGCCAAGACAGTGCGTTTCTCACTGTTACATGCATTTGAATGGGGAACTCGACCGAAACAAAGTATAAGTTTTCATTATGTGAATAACTTGGAAATCTTAGCTCAAACAGCTGCAAAACCTGTTTTCCCAGCACGGGAACCTTGAGTTCTATAAGATAAAGCCATAAACATGTGTATCCGAGTCTTCTATCAAAAGTTACAGCTATTCATATGAAGTTGTACAAAATAGCTTTCTTTCGCCAAGACAGTGCGTTTCTCACTGTTACATGCATTTGAATGGGGAAGTCGACCGAAACAAAGTATAGGTTTTCATTATGTGAATAACTTGGAAATCTTAGCTCAAACAGCTGCAAAACCTGTTTTCCCAGCACGGGAACCTTGAGTTCTATAAGATAAAGCCATAAACATGTGTATCCGAGTCTTCTATCAAAAGTTACAGCTATTCATATGAAGTTGTACAAAATAGCTTTCTTTCGCCAAGACAGTGCGTTTCTCACTGTTACATGCATTTGAATGGGGAACTCGACCGAAACAAAGTATAGGTTTTCATTATGTGAATAACTTGGAAATCTTAGCTCAAACAGCTGCAAAACCTGTTTTCCCAGCACGGGAACCTTGAGTTCTATAAGATAAAGCCATAAACATGTGTATCCGAGTCTTCTATCAAAAGTTACAGCTATTCATATGAAGTTGTACAAAATAGCTTTCTTTCGCCAAGACAGTGCGTTTCTCACTGTTACATGCATTTGAATGGGGAACTCGACCGAAACAAAGTATAAGTTTTCATTATGTGAATAACTTGGAAATCTTAGCTCAAACAGCTGCAAAACCTGTTTTCCCAGCACGGAGACCTTGAGTTCTATAATATAAAGCCATAAACATGTTTGTCTGAGTCTTCTATCAAAAGTTACAGCTATTTATATGAAGTTGTACAAAAACGCTTTCTTTCGCCAAGACAGTGCGTTTCTCACTGTTACATGCATTTGAATGGGGAAGTCGACCGAAACAAAGTATAGGTTTTCATTATGTGAATAACTTGGAAATCTTAGCTCAAACAGCTGCAAAACCTGTTTTCCCAGAACGGGAACCTTGAGTTCTATAAAATAAAGCCATAAATCTGTGTATCCGAGTCTTCTATCAAAAGTTACAGCTATTTATATGAAGTTGTACAAAAACGCTTTCTTTCGCCAAGACAGTGCGTTTCTCACTGTTACATGCATTTGAATGGGGAACTCGACCGAAACAAAGTATAGGTTTTCATTATGTGAATAACTTGGAAATCTTAGCTCAAACAGCTGCAAAACCTGTTTTCCCAGCACGGGAACCTTGAGTTCTATAAGATAAAGCCATAAACATGTGTATCCGAGTCTTCTATCAAAAGTTACAGCTATTCATATGAAGTTGTACAAAAACGCTTTCTTTCGCCAAGACAGTGCGTTTCTCACTGTTACATGCATTTGAATGGGGAACTCGACCGAAACAAAGTATAGGTTTTCATTATGTGAATAACTTGGAAATCTTAGCTCAAACAGCTGCAAAACCTGTTTTCCCAGCACGGGAACCTTGAGTTCTATAAGATAAAGCCATAAACATGTGTATCCGAGTCTTCTATCAAAAGTTACAGCTATTCATATGAAGTTGTACAAAATAGCTTTCTTTCGCCAAGACAGTGCGTTTCTCACTGTTACATGCATTTGAATGGGGAACTCGACCGAAACAAAGTATAAGTTTTCATTATGTGAATAACTTGGAAATCTTAGCTCAAACAGCTGCAAAACCTGTTTTCCCAGCACGGGAACCTTGAGTTCTATAAGATAAAGCCATAAACATGTGTATCCGAGTCTTCTATCAAAAGTTACAGCTATTCATATGAAGTTGTACAAAATAGCTTTCTTTTGCCAAGACAGTGCGTTTCTCACTGTTACATGCATTTGAATGGGGAAGTCGACCGAAACAAAGTATAGGTTTTCATTATGTGAATAACTTGGAAATCTTAGCTCAAACAGCTGCAAAACCTGTTTTCCCAGCACGGGGAACGTGAGTTCTATAAAATAAAGCCATAACATGTGTATCCGAGTCTTCTATCAAAAGTTACAGCTATTCATATGAAGTTGTACAAAATAGCTTTCTTTCGCCAAGACAGTGCGTTTCTCACTGTTACATGCATTTGAATGGGGAACTCGACCGAAACAAAGTATAGGTTTTCATTATGTGAATAACTTGGAAATCTTAGCTCAAACAGCTGCAAAACCTGTTTTCCCAGCACGGAGACCTTGAGTTCTATAATATAAAGCCATAAACATGTTTGTCTGAGTCTTCTATCAAAAGTTACAGCTATTTATATGAAGTTGTACAAAAACGCTTTCTTTCGCCAAGACAGTGCGTTTCTCACTGTTACATGCATTTGAATGGGGAAGTCGACCGAAACAAAGTATAGGTTTTCATTATGTGAATAACTTGGAAATCTTAGCTCAAACAGCTGCAAAACCTGTTTTCCCAGAACGGGAACCTTGAGTTCTATAAAATAAAGCCATAAATCTGTGTATCCGAGTCTTCTATCAAAAGTTACAGCTATTTATATGAAGTTGTACAAAAACGCTTTCTTTCGCCAAGACAGTGCGTTTCTCACTGTTACATGCATTTGAATGGGGAACTCGACCGAAACAAAGTATAGGTTTTCATTATGTGAATAACTTGGAAATCTTAGCTCAAACAGCTGCAAAACCTGTTTTCCCAGCACGGGAACCTTGAGTTCTATAAGATAAAGCCATAAACATGTGTATCCGAGTCTTCTATCAAAAGTTACAGCTATTCATATGAAGTTGTACAAAATAGCTTTCTTTCGCCAAGACAGTGCGTTTCTCACTGTTACATGCATTTGAATGGGGAACTCGACCGAAACAAAGTATAAGTTTTCATTATGTGAATAACTTGGAAATCTTAGCTCAAACAGCTGCAAAACCTGTTTTCCCAGCACGGGAACCTTGAGTTCTATAAGATAAAGCCATAAACATGTGTATCCGAGTCTTCTATCAAAAGTTACAGCTATTCATATGAAGTTGTACAAAATAGCTTTCTTTCGCCAAGACAGTGCGTTTCTCACTGTTACATGTATTTGAATGGGGAACTCGACCGAAACAAAGTATAGGTTTTCATTATGTGAATAACTTGGAAATCTTAGCTCAAACAGCTGCAAAACCTGTTTTCCCAGCACGGGGAACGTGAGTTCTATAAAATAAAGCCATAACATGTGTATCCGAGTCTTCTATCAAAAGTTACAGCTATTCATATGAAGTTGTACAAAATAGCTTTCTTTCGCCAAGACAGTGCGTTTCTCACTGTTACATGCATTTGAATGGGGAACTCGACCGAAACAAAGTATAAGTTTTCATTATGTGAATAACTTGGAAATCTTAGCTCAAACAGCTGCAAAACCTGTTTTCCCAGCACGGAGACCTTGAGTTCTATAATATAAAGCCATAAACATGTTTGTCTGAGTCTTCTATCAAAAGTTACAGCTATTTATATGAAGTTGTACAAAAACGCTTTCTTTCGCCAAGACAGTGCGTTTCTCACTGTTACATGCATTTGAATGGGGAAGTCGACCGAAACAAAGTATAGGTTTTCATTATGTGAATAACTTGGAAATCTTAGCTCAAACAGCTGCAAAACCTGTTTTCCCAGAACGGGAACCTTGAGTTCTATAAAATAAAGCCATAAATCTGTGTATCCGAGTCTTCTATCAAAAGTTACAGCTATTTATATGAAGTTGTACAAAAACGCTTTCTTTCGCCAAGACAGTGCGTTTCTCACTGTTACATGCATTTGAATGGGGAACTCGACCGAAACAAAGTATAGGTTTTCATTATGTGAATAACTTGGAAATCTTAGCTCAAACAGCTGCAAAACCTGTTTTCCCAGCACGGGAACCTTGAGTTCTATAAGATAAAGCCATAAACATGTGTATCCGAGTCTTCTATCAAAAGTTACAGCTATTCATATGAAGTTGTACAAAATAGCTTTCTTTCGCCAAGACAGTGCGTTTCTCACTGTTACATGCATTTGAATGGGGAACTCGACCGAAACAAAGTATAGGTTTTCATTATGTGAATAACTTGGAAATCTTAGCTCAAACAGCTGCAAAACCTGTTTTCCCAGCACGGGAACCTTGAGTTCTATAAGATAAAGCCATAAACATGTGTATCCGAGTCTTCTATCAAAAGTTACAGCTATTCATATGAAGTTGTACAAAATAGCTTTCTTTCGCCAAGACAGTGCGTTTCTCACTGTTACATGCATTTGAATGGGGAACTCGACCGAAACAAAGTATAAGTTTTCATTATGTGAATAACTTGGAAATCTTAGCTCAAACAGCTGCAAAACCTGTTTTCCCAGCACGGGAACCTTGAGTTCTATAAGATAAAGCCATAAACATGTGTATCCGAGTCTTCTATCAACAGTTACAGCTATTCATATGAAGTTGTACAAAATAGCTTTCTTTCGCCAAGACAGTGCGTTTCTCACTGTTACATGCATTTGAATGGGGAACTCGACCGAAACAAAGTATAGGTTTTCATTATGTGAATAACTTGGAAATCTTAGCTCAAACAGCTGCAAAACCTGTTTTCCCAGCACGGAGACCTTGAGTTCTATAATATAAAGCCATAAACATGTTTGTCTGAGTCTTCTATCAAAAGTTACAGCTATTCATATGAAGTTGTACAAAAACGCTTTCTTTCGCCAAGACAGTGCGTTTCTCACTGTTACATGCATTTGAATGGGGAACTCGACCGAAACAAAGTATAGGTTTTCATTATGTGAATAACTTGGAAATCTTAGCTCAAACAGCTGCAAAACCTGTTTTCCCAGCACGGGAACCTTGAGTTCTATAAGATAAAGCCATAAACATGTGTATCCGAGTCTTCTATCAAAAGTTACAGCTATTCATATGAAGTTGTACAAAATAGCTTTCTTTCGCCAAGACAGTGCGTTTCTCACTGTTACATGCATTTGAATGGGGAACTCGACCGAAACAAAGTATAAGTTTTCATTATGTGAATAACTTGGAAATCTTAGCTCAAACAGCTGCAAAACCTGTTTTCCCAGCACGGAGACCTTGAGTTCTATAATATAAAGCCATAAACATGTTTGTCTGAGTCTTCTATCAAAAGTTACAGCTATTTATATGAAGTTGTACAAAAACGCTTTCTTTCGCCAAGACAGTGCGTTTCTCACTGTTACATGCATTTGAATGGGGAAGTCGACCGAAACAAAGTATAGGTTTTCATTATGTGAATAACTTGGAAATCTTAGCTCAAACAGCTGCAAAACCTGTTTTCCCAGAACGGGAACCTTGAGTTCTATAAAATAAAGCCATAAATCTGTGTATCCGAGTCTTCTATCAAAAGTTACAGCTATTTATATGAAGTTGTACAAAAACGCTTTCTTTCGCCAAGACAGTGCGTTTCTCACTGTTACATGCATTTGAATGGGGAACTCGACCGAAACAAAGTATAGGTTTTCATTATGTGAATAACTTGGAAATCTTAGCTCAAACAGCTGCAAAACCTGTTTTCCCAGCACGGGAACCTTGAGTTCTATAAGATAAAGCCATAAACATGTGTATCCGAGTCTTCTATCAAAAGTTACAGCTATTCATATGAAGTTGTACAAAAACGCTTTCTTTCGCCAAGACAGTGCGTTTCTCACTGTTACATGCATTTGAATGGGGAACTCGACCGAAACAAAGTATAGGTTTTCATTATGTGAATAACTTGGAAATCTTAGCTCAAACAGCTGCAAAACCTGTTTTCCCAGCACGGGAACCTTGAGTTCTATAAGATAAAGCCATAAACATGTGTATCCGAGTCTTCTATCAAAAGTTACAGCTATTCATATGAAGTTGTACAAAAACGCTTTCTTTCGCCAAGACAGTGCGTTTCTCACTGTTACATGCATTTGAATGGGGAACTCGACCGAAACAAAGTATAAGTTTTCATTATGTGAATAACTTGGAAATCTTAGCTCAAACAGCTGCAAAACCTGTTTT
This sequence comes from Rhamphochromis longiceps, assembly GCF_057381845.1. NCBI lineage: Eukaryota > Metazoa > Chordata > Actinopteri > Cichliformes > Cichlidae > Rhamphochromis > Rhamphochromis longiceps. Next base: position 31,354,660 of record NC_140574.1, read on the forward strand.
CCCAGCACGGGAACCTTGAGTTCTATAAGATAAAGCCATAAACATGTGTATCCGAGTCTTCTATCAAAAGTTACAGCTATTCATATGAAGTTGTACAAAATAGCTTTCTTTCGCCAAGACAGTGCGTTTCTCACTGTTACATGCATTTGAATGGGGAACTCGACCGAAACAAAGTATAGGTTTTCATTATGTGAATAACTTGGAAATCTTAGCTCAAACAGCTGCAAAACCTGTTTTCCCAGCACGGAGACCTTGAGTTCTATAATATAAAGCCATAAACATGTTTGTCTGAGTCTTCTATCAAAAGTTACAGCTATTCATATGAAGTTGTACAAAAACGCTTTCTTTCGCCAAGACAGTGCGTTTCTCACTGTTACATGCATTTGAATGGGGAACTCGACCGAAACAAAGTATAGGTTTTCATTATGTGAATAACTTGGAAATCTTAGCTCAAACAGCTGCAAAACCTGTTTTCCCAGCACGGGAACCTTGAGTTCTATAAGATAAAGCCATAAACATGTGTATCCGAGTCTTCTATCAAAAGTTACAGCTATTCATATGAAGTTGTACAAAATAGCTTTCTTTCGCCAAGACAGTGCGTTTCTCACTGTTACATGCATTTGAATGGGGAACTCGACCGAAACAAAGTATAAGTTTTCATTATGTGAATAACTTGGAAATCTTAGCTCAAACAGCTGCAAAACCTGTTTTCCCAGCACGGGAACCTTGAGTTCTATAAGATAAAGCCATAAACATGTGTATCCGAGTCTTCTATCAAAAGTTACAGCTATTCATATGAAGTTGTACAAAATAGCTTTCTTTCGCCAAGACAGTGCGTTTCTCACTGTTACATGCATTTGAATGGGGAAGTCGACCGAAACAAAGTATAGGTTTTCATTATGTGAATAACTTGGAAATCTTAGCTCAAACAGCTGCAAAACCTGTTTTCCCAGCACGGGGAACGTGAGTTCTATAAAATAAAGCCATAACATGTGTATCCGAGTCTTCTATCAAAAGTTACAGCTATTCATATGAAGTTGTACAAAATAGCTTTCTTTCGCCAAGACAGTGCGTTTCTCACTGTTACATGCATTTGAATGGGGAACTCGACCGAAACAAAGTATAAGTTTTCATTATGTGAATAACTTGGAAATCTTAGCTCAAACAGCTGCAAAACCTGTTTTCCCAGCACGGAGACCTTGAGTTCTATAATATAAAGCCATAAACATGTTTGTCTGAGTCTTCTATCAAAAGTTACAGCTATTTATATGAAGTTGTACAAAAACGCTTTCTTTCGCCAAGACAGTGCGTTTCTCACTGTTACATGCATTTGAATGGGGAAGTCGACCGAAACAAAGTATAGGTTTTCATTATGTGAATAACTTGGAAATCTTAGCTCAAACAGCTGCAAAACCTGTTTTCCCAGCACGGGGAACGTGAGTTCTATAAAATAAAGTCATAACGTGTATCCGAGTCTTCTATCAAAAGTTACAGCTATTCATATGAAGTTGTACAAAATAGCTTTCTTTCGCCAAGACAGTGCGTTTCTCACTGTTACATGCATTTGAATGGGGAACTCGACCGAAACAAAGTATAAGTTTTCATTATGTGAATAACTTGGAAATCTTAGCTCAAACAGCTGCAAAACCTGTTTTCCCAGCACGGAGACCTTGAGTTCTATAATATAAAGCCATAAACATGTTTGTCTGAGTCTTCTATCAAAAGTTACAGCTATTTATATGAAGTTGTACAAAAACGCTTTCTTTCGCCAAGACAGTGCGTTTCTCACTGTTACATGCATTTGAATGGGGAAGTCGACCGAAACAAAGTATAGGTTTTCATTATGTGAATAACTTGGAAATCTTAGCTCAAACAGCTGCAAAACCTGTTTTCCCAGAACGGGAACCTTGAGTTCTATAAAATAAAGCCATAAATCTGTGTATCCGAGTCTTCTATCAAAAGTTACAGCTATTTATATGAAGTTGTACAAAAACGCTTTCTTTCGCCAAGACAGTGCGTTTCTCACTGTTACATGCATTTGAATGGGGAACTCGACCGAAACAAAGTATAGGTTTTCATTATGTGAATAACTTGGAAATCTTAGCTCAAACAGCTGCAAAACCTGTTTTCCCAGCACGGGAACCTTGAGTTCTATAAGATAAAGCCATAAACATGTGTATCCGAGTCTTCTATCAAAAGTTACAGCTATTCATATGAAGTTGTACAAAATAGCTTTCTTTCGCCAAGACAGTGCGTTTCTCACTGTTACATGCATTTGAATGGGGAACTCGACCGAAACAAAGTATAGGTTTTCATTATGTGAATAACTTGGAAATCTTAGCTCAAACAGCTGCAAAACCTGTTTTCCCAGCACGGGAACCTTGAGTTCTATAAGATAAAGCCATAAACATGTGTATCCGAGTCTTCTATCAAAAGTTACAGCTATTCATATGAAGTTGTACAAAATAGCTTTCTTTCGCCAAGACAGTGCGTTTCTCACTGTTACATGCATTTGAATGGGGAACTCGACCGAAACAAAGTATAAGTTTTCATTATGTGAATAACTTGGAAATCTTAGCTCAAACAGCTGCAAAACCTGTTTTCCCAGCACGGGAACCTTGAGTTCTATAAGATAAAGCCATAAACATGTGTATCCGAGTCTTCTATCAACAGTTACAGCTATTCATATGAAGTTGTACAAAATAGCTTTCTTTCGCCAAGACAGTGCGTTTCTCACTGTTACATGCATTTGAATGGGGAAGTCGACCGAAACAAAGTATAGGTTTTCATTATGTGAATAACTTGGAAATCTTAGCTCAAACAGCTGCAAAACCTGTTTTCCCAGCACGGAGACCTTGAGTTCTATAATATAAAGCCATAAACATGTTTGTCTGAGTTTTCTATCAAAAGTTACAGCTATTTATATGAAGTTGTACAAAAACGCTTTCTTTCGCCAAGACAGTGCGTTTCTCACTGTTACATGCATTTGAATGGGGAACTCGACCGAAACAAAGTATAGGTTTTCATTATGTGAATAACTTGGAAATCTTAGCTCAAACAGCTGCAAAACTTGTTTTCCCAGCACGGAGACCTTGAGTTCTATAAGATAAGGCCATAAATCTGTGTATCCGAGTCTTCTATCAAAAGTTACAGCTATTCATATGAAGTTGTACAAAAACGCTTTCTTTCGCCAAGACAGTGCGTTTCTCACTGTTACATGCATTTGAATGGGGAACTCGACCGAAACAAAGTATAGGTTTTCATTATGTGAATAACTTGGAAATCTTAGCTCAAACAGCTGCAAAACCTGTTTTCCCAGCACGGAGACCTTGAGTTCTATAAGATAAAGCCATAAACATGTGTATCCGAGTCTTCTATCAAAAGTTACAGCTATTCATATGAAGTTGTACAAAATAGCTTTCTTTCGCCAAGACAGTGCGTTTCTCACTGTTACATGCATTTGAATGGGGAACTCGACCGAAACAAAGTATAGGTTTTCATTATGTGAATAACTTGGAAATCTTAGCTCAAACAGCTGCAAAACCTGTTTTCCCAGCACGGGAACCTTGAGTTCTATAAGATAAAGCCATAAACATGTGTATCCGAGTCTTCTATCAAAAGTTACAGCTATTCATATGAAGTTGTACAAAATAGCTTTCTTTCGCCAAGACAGTGCGTTTCTCACTGTTACATGCATTTGAATGGGGAACTCGACCGAAACAAAGTATAAGTTTTCATTATGTGAATAACTTGGAAATCTTAGCTCAAACAGCTGCAAAACCTGTTTTCCCAGCACGGGAACCTTGAGTTCTATAATATAAAGCCATAAACATGTTTGTCTGAGTCTTCTATCAAAAGTTACAGCTATTTATATGAAGTTGTACAAAAACGCTTTCTTTCGCCAAGACAGTGCGTTTCTCACTGTTACATGCATTTGAATGGGGAACTCGACCGAAACAAAGTATAGGTTTTCATTATGTGAATAACTTGGAAATCTTAGCTCAAACAGCTGCAAAACCTGTTTTCCCAGCACGGAGACCTTGAGTTCTATAAGATAAGGCCATAAACATGTGTATCCGAGTCTTCTATCAAAAGTTACAGCTATTCATATGAAGTTGTACAAAATAGCTTTCTTTCGCCAAGACAGTGCGTTTCTCACTGTTACATGCATTTGAATGGGGAAGTCGACCGAAACAAAGTATACGTTTTCATTATGTGAATAACTTGGAAATCTTAGCTCAAACAGCTGCAAAACCTGTTTTCCCAGCACGGGAACCTTGAGTTCTATAAGATAAAGCCATAAACATGTGTATCCGAGTCTTCTATCAAAAGTTACAGCTATTTATATGAAGTTGTACAAAAACGCTTTCTTTCGCCAAGACAGTGCGTTTCTCACTGTTACATGCATTTGAATGGGGAACTCGACCGAAACAAAGTATAGGTTTTCATTATGTGAATAACTTGGAAATCTTAGCTCAAACAGCTGCAAAACCTGTTTTCCCAGCACGGGAACCTTGAGTTCTATAAGATAAAGCCATAAACATGTGTATCCGAGTCTTCTATCAAAAGTTACAGCTATTCATATGAAGTTGTACAAAATAGCTTTCTTTCGCCAAGACAGTGCGTTTCTCACTGTTACATGCATTTGAATGGGGAACTCGACCAAAACAAAGTATAAGTTTTCATTATGTGAATAACTTGGAAATCTTAGCTCAAACAGCTGCAAAACCTGTTTTCCCAGCACGGGAACCTTGAGTTCTATAAGATAAAGCCATAAACATGTGTATCCGAGTCTTCTATCAAAAGTTACAGCTATTCATATGAAGTTGTACAAAATAGCTTTCTTTCGCCAAGACAGTGCGTTTCTCACTGTTACATGCATTTGAATGGGGAACTCGACCGAAACAAAGTATAGGTTTTCATTATGTGAATAACTTGGAAATCTTAGCTCAAACAGCTGCAAAACCTGTTTTCCCAGCACGGAGACCTTGAGTTCTATAAGATAAAGCCATAAACATGTGTATCCGAGTCTTCTATCAAAAGTTACAGCTATTCATATGAAGTTGTACAAAATAGCTTTCTTTCGCCAAGACAGTGCGTTTCTCACTGTTACATGTATTTGAATGGGGAACTCGACCGAAACAAAGTATAGGTTTTCATTATGTGAATAACTTGGAAATCTTAGCTCAAACAGCTGCAAAACCTGTTTTCCCAGCACGGGGAACGTGAGTTCTATAAAATAAAGCCATAACATGTGTATCCGAGTCTTCTATCAAAAGTTACAGCTATTCATATGAAGTTGTACAAAATAGCTTTCTTTCGCCAAGACAGTGCGTTTCTCACTGTTACATGCATTTGAATGGGGAACTCGACCGAAACAAAGTATAAGTTTTCATTATGTGAATAACTTGGAAATCTTAGCTCAAACAGCTGCAAAACCTGTTTTCCCAGCACGGAGACCTTGAGTTCTATAATATAAAGCCATAAACATGTTTGTCTGAGTCTTCTATCAAAAGTTACAGCTATTTATATGAAGTTGTACAAAAACGCTTTCTTTCGCCAAGACAGTGCGTTTCTCACTGTTACATGCATTTGAATGGGGAAGTCGACCGAAACAAAGTATAGGTTTTCATTATGTGAATAATTTGGAAATCTTAGCTCAAACAGCTGCAAAACCTGTTTTCCCAGAACGGGAACCTTGAGTTCTATAAAATAAAGCCATAAATCTGTGTATCCGAGTCTTCTATCAAAAGTTACAGCTATTTATATGAAGTTGTACAAAAACGCTTTCTTTCGCCAAGACAGTGCGTTTCTCACTGTTACATGCATTTGAATGGGGAACTCGACCGAAACAAAGTATAGGTTTTCATTATGTGAATAACTTGGAAATCTTAGCTCAAACAGCTGCAAAACCTGTTTTCCCAGCACGGGAACCTTGAGTTCTATAAGATAAAGCCATAAACATGTGTATCCGAGTCTTCTATCAAAAGTTACAGCTATTCATATGAAGTTGTACAAAATAGCTTTCTTTCGCCAAGACAGTGCGTTTCTCACTGTTACATGCATTTGAATGGGGAACTCGACCGAAACAAAGTATAAGTTTTCATTATGTGAATAACTTGGAAATCTTAGCTCAAACAGCTGCAAAACCTGTTTTCCCAGCACGGGAACCTTGAGTTCTATAAGATAAAGCCATAAACATGTGTATCCGAGTCTTCTATCAAAAGTTACAGCTATTCATATGAAGTTGTACAAAAACGCTTTCTTTCGCCAAGACAGTGCGTTTCTCACTGTTACATGCATTTGAATGGGGAACTCGACCGAAACAAAGTATAGGTTTTCATTATGTGAATAACTTGGAAATCTTAGCTCAAACAGCTGCAAAACCTGTTTTCCCAGCACGGGAACCTTGAGTTCTATAAGATAAAGCCATAAACATGTGTATCCGAGTCTTCTATCAAAAGTTACAGCTATTCATATGAAGTTGTACAAAATAGCTTTCTTTCGCCAAGACAGTGCGTTTCTCACTGTTACATGCATTTGAATGGGGAACTCGACCGAAACAAAGTATAAGTTTTCATTATGTGAATAACTTGGAAATCTTAGCTCAAACAGCTGCAAAACCTGTTTTCCCAGCACGGGAACCTTGAGTTCTATAAGATAAAGCCATAAACATGTGTATCCGAGTCTTCTATCAAAAGTTACAGCTATTCATATGAAGTTGTACAAAATAGCTTTCTTTCGCCAAGACAGTGCGTTTCTCACTGTTACATGCATTTGAATGGGGAACTCGACCGAAACAAAGTATAGGTTTTCATTATGTGAATAACTTAGAAATCTTAGCTCAAACAGCTGCAAAACCTGTTTTCCCAGCACGGAGACCTTGAGTTCTATAATATAAAGCCATAAACATGTTTGTCTGAGTCTTCTATCAAAAGTTACAGCTATTTATATGAAGTTGTACAAAAACGCTTTCTTTCGCCAAGACAGTGCGTTTCTCACTGTTACATGCATTTGAATGGGGAAGTCGACCGAAACAAAGTATAGGTTTTCATTATGTGAATAACTTGGAAATCTTAGCTCAAACAGCTGCAAAACCTGTTTTCCCAGCACGGGAACCTTGAGTTCTATAAGATAAGGCCATAAACATGTGTATCCGAGTCTTCTATCAAAAGTTACAGCTATTCATATGAAGTTGTACAAAAACGCTTTCTTTCGCCAAGACAGTGCGTTTCTCACTGTTACATGCATTTGAATGGGGAACTCGACCGAAACAAAGTATAGGTTTTCATTATGTGAATAACTTGGAAATCTTAGCTCAAACAGCTGCAAAACCTTTTTTCCCAGCACGGGAACCTTGAGTTCTATAAGATAAAGCCATAAACATGTGTATCCGAGTCTTCTATCAAAAGTTACAGCTATTCATATGAAGTTGTACAAAATAGCTTTCTTTCGCCAAGACAGTGCGTTTCTCACTGTTACATGCATTTGAATGGGGAACTCGACCGAAACAAAGTATAAGTTTTCATTATGTGAATAACTTGGAAATCTTAGCTCAAACAGCTGCAAAACCTGTTTTCCCAGCACGGGAACCTTGAGTTCTATAAGATAAAGCCATAAACATGTGTATCCGAGTCTTCTATCAAAAGTTACAGCTATTCATATGAAGTTGTACAAAATAGCTTTCTTTCGCCAAGACAGTGCGTTTCTCACTGTTACATGCATTTGAATGGGGAAGTCGACCGAAACAAAGTATAGGTTTTCATTATGTGAATAACTTGGAAATCTTAGCTCAAACAGCTGCAAAACCTGTTTTCCCAGCACGGGAACCTTGAGTTCTATAAGATAAAGCCATAAACATGTGTATCCGAGTCTTCTATCAAAAGTTACAGCTATTCATATGAAGTTGTACAAAATAGCTTTCTTTCGCCAAGACAGTGCGTTTCTCACTGTTACATGCATTTGAATGGGGAAGTCGACCGAAACAAAGTATAGGTTTTCATTATGTGAACAACTTAGAAATCTTAGCTCAAACAGCTGCAAAACCTGTTTTCCCAGCACGGAGACCTTGAGTTCTATAATATAAAGCCATAAACATGTTTGTCTGAGTCTTCTATCAAAAGTTACAGCTATTTATATGAAGTTGTACAAAATAGCTTTCTTTCGCCAAGACAGTGCGTTTCTCACTGTTACATGCATTTGAATGGGGAACTCGACCGAAACAAAGTATAGGTTTTCATTATGTGAATAACTTGGAAATCTTAGCTCAAACAGCTGCAAAACCTGTTTTCCCAGCACGGGAACCTTGAGTTCTATAAGATAAAGCCATAAACATGTGTATCCGAGTCTTCTATCAAAAGTTACAGCTATTCATATGAAGTTGTACAAAATAGCTTTCTTTCGCCAAGACAGTGCGTTTCTCACTGTTACATGCATTTGAATGGGGAACTCGACCGAAACAAAGTATAGGTTTTCATTATGTGAATAACTTGGAAATCTTAGCTCAAACAGCTGCAAAACCTGTTTTCCCAGCACGGGAACCTTGAGTTCTATAAGATAAAGCCATAAACATGTGTATCCGAGTCTTCTATCAAAAGTTACAGCTATTCATATGAAGTTGTACAAAATAGCTTTCTTTCGCCAAGACAGTGCGTTTCTCACTGTTACATGCATTTGAATGGGGAACTCGACCGAAACAAAGTATAAGTTTTCATTATGTGAATAACTTGGAAATCTTAGCTCAAACAGCTGCAAAACCTGTTTTCCCAGCACGGGAACCTTGAGTTCTATAAGATAAAGCCATAAACATGTGTATCCGAGTCTTCTATCAAAAGTTACAGCTATTCATATGAAGTTGTACAAAATAGCTTTCTTTCGCCAAGACAGTGCGTTTCTCACTGTTACATGCATTTGAATGGGGAACTCGACCGAAACAAAGTATAAGTTTTCATTATGTGAATAACTTGGAAATCTTAGCTCAAACAGCTGCAAAACCTGTTTTCCCAGCACGGAGACCTTGAGTTCTATAATATAAAGCCATAAACATGTTTGTCTGAGTCTTCTATCAAAAGTTACAGCTATTTATATGAAGTTGTACAAAAACGCTTTCTTTCGCCAAGACAGTGCGTTTCTCACTGTTACATGCATTTGAATGGGGAACTCGACCGAAACAAAGTATAGGTTTTCATTATGTGAATAACTTGGAAATCTTAGCTCAAACAGCTGCAAAACCTGTTTTCCCAGCACGGAGACCTTGAGTTCTATAATATAAAGCCATAAACATGTTTGTCTGAGTCTTCTATCAAAAGTTACAGCTATTTATATGAAGTTGTACAAAAACGCTTTCTTTCGCCAAGACAGTGCGTTTCTCACTGTTACATGCATTTGAATGGGGAACTCGACCGAAACAAAGTATAGGTTTTCATTATGTGAATAACTTGGAAATCTTAGCTCAAACAGCTGCAAAACCTGTTTTCCCAGCACGGAGACCTTGAGTTCTATAAGATAAGGCCATAAACATGTGTATCCGAGTCTTCTATCAAAAGTTACAGCTATTCATATGAAGTTGTACAAAAACGCTTTCTTTCGCCAAGACAGTGCGTTTCTCACTGTTACATGCATTTGAATGGGGAACTCGACCGAAACAAAGTATAGGTTTTCATTATGTGAATAACTTGGAAATCTTAGCTCAAACAGCTGCAAAACCTGTTTTCCCAGCACGGGAACCTTGAGTTCTATAAGATAAAGCCATAAACATGTGTATCCGAGTCTTCTATCAAAAGTTACAGCTATTCATATGAAGTTGTACAAAATAGCTTTCTTTCGCCAAGACAGTGCGTTTCTCACTGTTACATGCATTTGAATGGGGAACTCGACCGAAACAAAGTATAGGTTTTCATTATGTGAATAACTTGGAAATCTTAGCTCAAACAGCTGCAAAACCTGTTTTCCCAGCACGGGAACCTTGAGTTCTATAAGATAAAGCCATAAACATGTGTATCCGAGTCTTCTATCAAAAGTTACAGCTATTCATATGAAGTTGTACAAAATAGCTTTCTTTCGCCAAGACAGTGCGTTTCTCACTGTTACATGCATTTGAATGGGGAACTCGACCGAAACAAAGTATAAGTTTTCATTATGTGAATAACTTGGAAATCTTAGCTCAAACAGCTGCAAAACCTGTTTTCCCAGCACGGGAACCTTGAGTTCTATAAGATAAAGCCATAAACATGTGTATCCGAGGCTTCTATCAAAAGTTACAGCTATTCATATGAAGTTGTACAAAAACGCTTTCTTTCGCCAAGACAGTGCGTTTCTCACTGTTACATGCATTTGAATGGGGAACTCGACCGAAACAAAGTATAGGTTTTCATTATGTGAATAACTTAGAAATCTTAGCTCAAACAGCTGCAAAACCTGTTTTCCCAGCACGGAGACCTTGAGTTCTATAATATAAAGCCATAAACATGTTTGTCTGAGTCTTCTATCAAAAGTTACAGCTATTTATATGAAGTTGTACAAAAACGCTTTCTTTCGCCAAGACAGTGCGTTTCTCACTGTTACATGCATTTGAATGGGGAACTCGACCGAAACAAAGTATAGGTTTTCATTATGTGAATAACTTGGAAATCTTAGCTCAAACAGCTGCAAAACCTGTTTTCCCAGCACGGAGACCTTGAGTTCTATAAGATAAGGCCATAAACATGTGTATCCGAGTCTTCTATCAAAAGTTACAGCTATTCATATGAAGTTGTACAAAAACGCTTTCTTTCGCCAAGACAGTGCGTTTCTCACTGTTACATGCATTTGAATGGGGAACTCGACCGAAACAAAGTATAGGTTTTCATTATGTGAATAACTTGGAAATCTTAGCTCAAACAGCTGCAAAACCTGTTTTCCCAGCACGGGAACCTTGAGTTCTATAAGATAAAGCCATAAACATGTGTATCCGAGTCTTCTATCAAAAGTTACAGCTATTCATATGAAGTTGTACAAAATAGCTTTCTTTCGCCAAGACAGTGCGTTTCTCACTGTTACATGCATTTGAATGGGGAACTCGACCGAAACAAAGTATAAGTTTTCATTATGTGAATAACTTGGAAATCTTAGCTCAAACAGCTGCAAAACCTGTTTTCCCAGCACGGGAACCTTGAGTTCTATAAGATAAAGCCATAAACATGTGTATCCGAGTCTTCTATCAAAAGTTACAGCTATTCATATGAAGTTGTACAAAATAGCTTTCTTTCGCCAAGACAGTGCGTTTCTCACTGTTACATGCATTTGAATGGGGAACTCGACCGAAACAAAGTATAGGTTTTCATTATGTGAATAACTTGGAAATCTTAGCTCAAACAGCTGCAAAACCTGTTTTCCCAGCACGGGAACCTTGAGTTCTATAAGATAAAGCCATAAACATGTGTATCCGAGTCTTCTATCAAAAGTTACAGCTATTCATATGAAGTTGTACAAAATAGCTTTCTTTCGCCAAGACAGTGCGTTTCTCACTGTTACATGCATTTGAATGGGGAACTCGACCGAAACAAAGTATAAGTTTTCATTATGTGAATAACTTGGAAATCTTAGCTCAAACAGCTGCAAAACCTGTTTTCCCAGCACGGAGACCTTGAGTTCTATAAGATAAGGCCATAAACATGTGTATCCGAGTCTTCTATCAAAAGTTACAGCTATTCATATGAAGTTGTACAAAAACGCTTTCTTTCGCCAAGACAGTGCGTTTCTCACTGTTACATGCATTTGAATGGGGAACTCGACCGAAACAAAGTATAGGTTTTCATTATGTGAATAACTTGGAAATCTTAGCTCAAACAGCTGCAAAACCTGTTTTCCCAGCACGGGAACCTTGAGTTCTATAAGATAAAGCCATAAACATGTGTATCCGAGTCTTCTATCAAAAGTTACAGCTATTCATATGAAGTTGTACAAAATAGCTTTCTTTCGCCAAGACAGTGCGTTTCTCACTGTTACATGCATTTGAATGGGGAACTCGACCGAAACAAAGTATAGGTTTTCATTATGTGAATAACTTGGAAATCTTAGCTCAAACAGCTGCAAAACCTGTTTTCCCAGCACGGGAACCTTGAGTTCTATAAGATAAAGCCATAAACATGTGTATCCGAGTCTTCTATCAAAAGTTACAGCTATTCATATGAAGTTGTACAAAATAGCTTTCTTTCGCCAAGACAGTGCGTTTCTCACTGTTACATGCATTTGAATGGGGAACTCGACCGAAACAAAGTATAGGTTTTCATTATGTGAATAACTTAGAAATCTTAGCTCAAACAGCTGCAAAACCTGTTTTCCCAGCACGGAGACCTTGAGTTCTATAATATAAAGCCATAAACATGTTTGTCTGAGTCTTCTATCAAAAGTTACAGCTATTTATATGAAGTTGTACAAAAACGCTTTCTTTCGCCAAGACAGTGCGTTTCTCACTGTTACATGCATTTGAATGGGGAACTCGACCGAAACAAAGTATAGGTTTTCATTATGTGAATAACTTGGAAATCTTAGCTCAAACAGCTGCAAAACCTGTTTTCCCAGCACGGAGACCTTGAGTTCTATAAGATAAGGCCATAAACATGTGTATCCGAGGCTTCTATCAAAAGTTACAGCTATTCATATGAAGTTGTACAAAAACGCTTTCTTTCGCCAAGACAGTGCGTTTCTCACTGTTACATGCATTTGAATGGGGAACTCGACCGAAACAAAGTATAGGTTTTCATTATGTGAATAACTTGGAAATCTTAGCTCAAACAGCTGCAAAACCTGTTTTCCCAGCACGGGAACCTTGAGTTCTATAAGATAAAGCCATAAACATGTGTATCCGAGTCTTCTATCAAAAGTTACAGCTATTCATATGAAGTTGTACAAAATAGCTTTCTTTCGCCAAGACAGTGCGTTTCTCACTGTTACATGCATTTGAATGGGGAACTCGACCGAAACAAAGTATAAGTTTTCATTATGTGAATAACTTGGAAATCTTAGCTCAAACAGCTGCAAAACCTGTTTTCCCAGCACGGGAACCTTGAGTTCTATAAGATAAAGCCATAAACATGTGTATCCGAGTCTTCTATCAAAAGTTACAGCTATTCATATGAAGTTGTACAAAATAGCTTTCTTTCGCCAAGACAGTGCGTTTCTCACTGTTACATGCATTTGAATGGGGAACTCGACCGAAACAAAGTATAGGTTTTCATTATGTGAATAACTTGGAAATCTTAGCTCAAACAGCTGCAAAACCTGTTTTCCCAGCACGGAGACCTTGAGTTCTATAAGATAAGGCCATAAACATGTGTATCCGAGTCTTCTATCAAAAGTTACAGCTATTCATATGAAGTTGTACAAAAACGCTTTCTTTCGCCAAGACAGTGCGTTTCTCACTGTTACATGCATTTGAATGGGGAACTCGACCGAAACAAAGTATAGGTTTTCATTATGTGAATAACTTGGAAATCTTAGCTCAAACAGCTGCAAAACCTGTTTTCCCAGCACGGGAACCTTGAGTTCTATAAGATAAAGCCATAAACATGTGTATCCGAGTCTTCTATCAAAAGTTACAGCTATTCATATGAAGTTGTACAAAATAGCTTTCTTTCGCCAAGACAGTGCGTTTCTCACTGTTACATGCATTTGAATGGGGAACTCGACCGAAACAAAGTATAAGTTTTCATTATGTGAATAACTTGGAAATCTTAGCTCAAACAGCTGCAAAACCTGTTTTCCCAGCACGGGAACCTTGAGTTCTATAAGATAAAGCCATAAACATGTGTATCCGAGTCTTCTATCAAAAGTTACAGCTATTCATATGAAGTTGTACAAAATAGCTTTCTTTCGCCAAGACAGTGCGTTTCTCACTGTTACATGCATTTGAATGGGGAACTCGACCGAAACAAAGTATAGGTTTTCATTATGTGAATAACTTGGAAATCTTAGCTCAAACAGCTGCAAAACCTGTTTTCCCAGAACGGGAACCTTGAGTTCTATAAAATAAAGCCATAAATCTGTGTATCCGAGTCTTCTATCAAAAGTTACAGCTATTTATATGAAGTTGTACAAAAACGCTTTCTTTCGCCAAGACAGTGCGTTTCTCACTGTTACATGCATTTGAATGGGGAACTCGACCGAAACAAAGTATAGGTTTTCATTATGTGAATAACTTGGAAATCTTAGCTCAAACAGCTGCAAAACCTGTTTTCCCAGCACGGAGACCTTGAGTTCTATAAGATAAGGCCATAAACATGTGTATCCGAGTCTTCTATCAAAAGTTACAGCTATTCATATGAAGTTGTACAAAAACGCTTTCTTTCGCCAAGACAGTGCGTTTCTCACTGTTACATGCATTTGAATGGGGAACTCGACCGAAACAAAGTATAGGTTTTCATTATGTGAATAACTTGGAAATCTTAGCTCAAACAGCTGCAAAACCTGTTTTCCCAGCACGGGAACCTTGAGTTCTATAAGATAAAGCCATAAACATGTGTATCCGAGTCTTCTATCAAAAGTTACAGCTATTCATATGAAGTTGTACAAAATAGCTTTCTTTCGCCAAGACAGTGCGTTTCTCACTGTTACATGCATTTGAATGGGGAACTCGACCGAAACAAAGTATAAGTTTTCATTATGTGAATAACTTGGAAATCTTAGCTCAAACAGCTGCAAAACCTGTTTTCCCAGCACGGGAACCTTGAGTTCTATAAGATAAAGCCATAAACATGTGTATCCGAGTCTTCTATCAAAAGTTACAGCTATTCATATGAAGTTGTACAAAATAGCTTTCTTTCGCCAAGACAGTGCGTTTCTCACTGTTACATGCATTTGAATGGGGAACTCGACCGAAACAAAGTATAGGTTTTCATTATGTGAATAACTTGGAAATCTTAGCTCAAACAGCTGCAAAACCTGTTTTCCCAGCACGGGGAACGTGAGTTCTATAAAATAAAGCCATAACATGTGTATCCGAGTCTTCTATCAAAAGTTACAGCTATTCATATGAAGTTGTACAAAATAGCTTTCTTTCGCCAAGACAGTGCGTTTCTCACTGTTACATGCATTTGAATGGGGAACTCGACCGAAACAAAGTATAGGTTTTCATTATGTGAATAACTTGGAAATCTTAGCTCAAACAGCTGCAAAACCTGTTTTCCCAGCACGGGAACCTTGAGTTCTATAAGATAAAGCCATAAACATGTGTATCCGAGTCTTCTATCAAAAGTTACAGCTATTCATATGAAGTTGTACAAAATAGCTTTCTTTCGCCAAGACAGTGCGTTTCTCACTGTTACATGCATTTGAATGGGGAACTCGACCGAAACAAAGTATAAGTTTTCATTATGTGAATAACTTGGAAATCTTAGCTCAAACAGCTGCAAAACCTGTTTTCCCAGCACGGGAACCTTGAGTTCTATAAGATAAAGCCATAAACATGTGTATCCGAGTCTTCTATCAAAAGTTACAGCTATTCATATGAAGTTGTACAAAATAGCTTTCTTTCGCCAAGACAGTGCGTTTCTCACTGTTACATGCATTTGAATGGGGAACTCGACCGAAACAATGTATAAGTTTTCATTATGTGAATAACTTGGAAATCTTAGCTCAAACAGCTGCAAAACCTGTTTTCCCAGCACGGGAACCTTGAGTTCTATAAGATAAAGCCATAAACATGTGTATCCGAGTCTTCTATCAAAAGTTACAGCTATTCATATGAAGTTGTACAAAAACGCTTTCTTTCGCCAAGACAGTGCGTTTCTCACTGTTACATGCATTTGAATGGGGAACTCGACCGAAACAAAGTATAGGTTTTCATTATGTGAATAACTTGGAAATCTTAGCTCAAACAGCTGCAAAACCTGTTTTCCCAGCACGGGAACCTTGAGTTCTATAAGATAAAGCCATAAACATGTGTATCCGAGTCTTCTATCAAAAGTTACAGCTATTCATATGAAGTTGTACAAAATAGCTTTCTTTCGCCAAGACAGTGCGTTTCTCACTGTTACATGCATTTGAATGGGGAACTCGACCGAAACAAAGTATAGGTTTTCATTATGTGAATAACTTAGAAATCTTAGCTCAAACAGCTGCAAAACCTGTTTTCCCAGCACGGAGACCTTGAGTTCTATAATATAAAGCCATAAACATGTTTGTCTGAGTCTTCTATCAAAAGTTACAGCTATTTATATGAAGTTGTACAAAAACGCTTTCTTTCGCCAAGACAGTGCGTTTCTCACTGTTACATGCATTTGAATGGGGAACTCGACCGAAACAAAGTATAGGTTTTCATTATGTGAATAACTTGGAAATCTTAGCTCAAACAGCTGCAAAACCTGTTTTCCCAGCACGGGAACCTTGAGTTCTATAAGATAAAGCCATAAACATGTGTATCCGAGTCTTCTATCAAAAGTTACAGCTATTCATATGAAGTTGTACAAAATAGCTTTCTTTCGCCAAGACAGTGCGTTTCTCACTGTTACATGCATTTGAATGGGGAACTCGACCGAAACAAAGTATAAGTTTTCATTATGTGAATAACTTGGAAATCTTAGCTCAAACAGCTGCAAAACCTGTTTTCCCAGCACGGGAACCTTGAGTTCTATAAGATAAAGCCATAAACATGTGTATCCGAGTCTTCTATCAAAAGTTACAGCTATTCATATGAAGTTGTACAAAATAGCTTTCTTTCGCCAAGACAGTGCGTTTCTCACTGTTACATGCATTTGAATGGGGAACTCGACCGAAACAAAGTATAGGTTTTCATTATGTGAATAACTTGGAAATCTTAGCTCAAACAGCTGCAAAACCTGTTTTCCCAGAACGGGAACCTTGAGTTCTATAAAATAAAGCCATAAATCTGTGTATCCGAGTCTTCTATCAAAAGTTACAGCTATTTATATGAAGTTGTACAAAAACGCTTTCTTTCGCCAAGACAGTGCGTTTCTCACTGTTACATGCATTTGAATGGGGAACTCGACCGAAACAAAGTATAGGTTTTCATTATGTGAATAACTTGGAAATCTTAGCTCAAACAGCTGCAAAACCTGTTTTCCCAGCACGGAGACCTTGAGTTCTATAAGATAAGGCCATAAACATGTGTATCCGAGTCTTCTATCAAAAGTTACAGCTATTCATATGAAGTTGTACAAAAACGCTTTCTTTCGCCAAGACAGTGCGTTTCTCACTGTTACATGCATTTGAATGGGGAACTCGACCGAAACAAAGTATAGGTTTTCATTATGTGAATAACTTGGAAATCTTAGCTCAAACAGCTGCAAAACCTGTTTTCCCAGCACGGGAACCTTGAGTTCTATAAGATAAAGCCATAAACATGTGTATCCGAGTCTTCTATCAAAAGTTACAGCTATTCATATGAAGTTGTACAAAATAGCTTTCTTTCGCCAAGACAGTGCGTTTCTCACTGTTACATGCATTTGAATGGGGAACTCGACCGAAACAAAGTATAAGTTTTCATTATGTGAATAACTTGGAAATCTTAGCTCAAACAGCTGCAAAACCTGTTTTCCCAGCACGGGAACCTTGAGTTCTATAAGATAAAGCCATAAACATGTGTATCCGAGTCTTCTATCAAAAGTTACAGCTATTCATATGAAGTTGTACAAAATAGCTTTCTTTCGCCAAGACAGTGCGTTTCTCACTGTTACATGCATTTGAATGGGGAACTCGACCGAAACAAAGTATAGGTTTTCATTATGTGAATAACTTGGAAATCTTAGCTCAAACAGCTGCAAAACCTGTTTTCCCAGCACGGGGAACGTGAGTTCTATAAAATAAAGCCATAACATGTGTATCCGAGTCTTCTATCAAAAGTTACAGCTATTCATATGAAGTTGTACAAAATAGCTTTCTTTCGCCAAGACAGTGCGTTTCTCACTGTTACATGCATTTGAATGGGGAACTCGACCGAAACAAAGTATAGGTTTTCATTATGTGAATAACTTGGAAATCTTAGCTCAAACAGCTGCAAAACCTGTTTTCCCAGCACGGGAACCTTGAGTTCTATAAGATAAAGCCATAAACATGTGTATCCGAGTCTTCTATCAAAAGTTACAGCTATTCATATGAAGTTGTACAAAATAGCTTTCTTTCGCCAAGACAGTGCGTTTCTCACTGTTACATGCATTTGAATGGGGAACTCGACCGAAACAAAGTATAAGTTTTCATTATGTGAATAACTTGGAAATCTTAGCTCAAACAGCTGCAAAACCTGTTTTCCCAGCACGGGAACCTTGAGTTCTATAAGATAAAGCCATAAACATGTGTATCCGAGTCTTCTATCAAAAGTTACAGCTATTCATATGAAGTTGTACAAAATAGCTTTCTTTCGCCAAGACAGTGCGTTTCTCACTGTTACATGCATTTGAATGGGGAACTCGACCGAAACAAAGTATAAGTTTTCATTATGTGAATAACTTGGAAATCTTAGCTCAAACAGCTGCAAAACCTGTTTTCCCAGCACGGGAACCTTGAGTTCTATAAGATAAAGCCATAAACATGTGTATCCGAGTCTTCTATCAAAAGTTACAGCTATTCATATGAAGTTGTACAAAAACGCTTTCTTTCGCCAAGACAGTGCGTTTCTCACTGTTACATGCATTTGAATGGGGAACTCGACCGAAACAAAGTATAGGTTTTCATTATGTGAATAACTTGGAAATCTTAGCTCAAACAGCTGCAAAACCTGTTTTCCCAGCACGGGAACCTTGAGTTCTATAAGATAAAGCCATAAACATGTGTATCCGAGTCTTCTATCAAAAGTTACAGCTATTCATATGAAGTTGTACAAAATAGCTTTCTTTCGCCAAGACAGTGCGTTTCTCACTGTTACATGCATTTGAATGGGGAACTCGACCGAAACAAAGTATAGGTTTTCATTATGTGAATAACTTAGAAATCTTAGCTCAAACAGCTGCAAAACCTGTTTTCCCAGCACGGAGACCTTGAGTTCTATAATATAAAGCCATAAACATGTTTGTCTGAGTCTTCTATCAAAAGTTACAGCTATTTATATGAAGTTGTACAAAAACGCTTTCTTTCGCCAAGACAGTGCGTTTCTCACTGTTACATGCATTTGAATGGGGAACTCGACCGAAACAAAGTATAGGTTTTCATTATGTGAATAACTTGGAAATCTTAGCTCAAACAGCTGCAAAACCTGTTTTCCCAGCACGGAGACCTTGAGTTCTATAAGATAAGGCCATAAACATGTGTATCCGAGTCTTCTATCAAAAGTTACAGCTATTCATATGAAGTTGTACAAAAACGCTTTCTTTCGCCAAGACAGTGCGTTTCTCACTGTTACATGCATTTGAATGGGGAACTCGACCGAAACAAAGTATAGGTTTTCATTATGTGAATAACTTGGAAATCTTAGCTCAAACAGCTGCAAAACCTGTTTTCCCAGCACGGAGACCTTGAGTTCTATAATATAAAGCCATAAACATGTTTGTCTGAGTCTTCTATCAAAAGTTACAGCTATTTATATGAAGTTGTACAAAAACGCTTTCTTTCGCCAAGACAGTGCGTTTCTCACTGTTACATGCATTTGAATGGGGAACTCGACCGAAACAAAGTATAGGTTTTCATTATGTGAATAACTTGGAAATCTTAGCTCAAACAGCTGCAAAACCTGTTTTCCCAGCACGGGAACCTTGAGTTCTATAAGATAAAGCCATAAACATGTGTATCCGAGTCTTCTATCAAAAGTTACAGCTATTCATATGAAGTTGTACAAAATAGCTTTCTTTCGCCAAGACAGTGCGTTTCTCACTGTTACATGCATTTGAATGGGGAACTCGACCGAAACAAAGTATAGGTTTTCATTATGTGAATAACTTGGAAATCTTAGCTCAAACAGCTGCAAAACCTGTTTTCCCAGCACGGAGACCTTGAGTTCTATAATATAAAGCCATAAACATGTTTGTCTGAGTCTTCTATCAAAAGTTACAGCTATTCATATGAAGTTGTACAAAAACGCTTTCTTTCGCCAAGACAGTGCGTTTCTCACTGTTACATGCATTTGAATGGGGAACTCGACCGAAACAAAGTATAGGTTTTCATTATGTGAATAACTTGGAAATCTTAGCTCAAACAGCTGCAAAACCTGTTTTCCCAGCACGGGAACCTTGAGTTCTATAAGATAAAGCCATAAACATGTGTATCCGAGTCTTCTATCAAAAGTTACAGCTATTCATATGAAGTTGTACAAAATAGCTTTCTTTCGCCAAGACAGTGCGTTTCTCACTGTTACATGCATTTGAATGGGGAACTCGACCGAAACAAAGTATAGGTTTTCATTATGTGAATAACTTGGAAATCTTAGCTCAAACAGCTGCAAAACCTGTTTTCCCAGCACGGGGAACGTGAGTTCTATAAAATAAAGCCATAACATGTGTATCCGAGTCTTCTATCAAAAGTTACAGCTATTCATATGAAGTTGTACAAAATAGCTTTCTTTCGCCAAGACAGTGCGTTTCTCACTGTTACATGCATTTGAATGGGGAACTCGACCGAAACAAAGTATAGGTTTTCATTATGTGAATAACTTGGAAATCTTAGCTCAAACAGCTGCAAAACCTGTTTTCCCAGCACGGGAACCTTGAGTTCTATAAGATAAAGCCATAAACATGTGTATCCGAGTCTTCTATCAAAAGTTACAGCTATTCATATGAAGTTGTACAAAATAGCTTTCTTTCGCCAAGACAGTGCGTTTCTCACTGTTACATGCATTTGAATGGGGAACTCGACCGAAACAAAGTATAAGTTTTCATTATGTGAATAACTTGGAAATCTTAGCTCAAACAGCTGCAAAACCTGTTTTCCCAGCACGGGAACCTTGAGTTCTATAAGATAAAGCCATAAACATGTGTATCCGAGTCTTCTATCAAAAGTTACAGCTATTCATATGAAGTTGTACAAAATAGCTTTCTTTCGCCAAGACAGTGCGTTTCTCACTGTTACATGCATTTGAATGGGGAACTCGACCGAAACAAAGTATAAGTTTTCATTATGTGAATAACTTGGAAATCTTAGCTCAAACAGCTGCAAAACCTGTTTTCCCAGCACGGGAACCTTGAGTTCTATAAGATAAAGCCATAAACATGTGTATCCGAGTCTTCTATCAAAAGTTACAGCTATTCATATGAAGTTGTACAAAAACGCTTTCTTTCGCCAAGACAGTGCGTTTCTCACTGTTACATGCATTTGAATGGGGAACTCGACCGAAACAAAGTATAGGTTTTCATTATGTGAATAACTTGGAAATCTTAGCTCAAACAGCTGCAAAACCTGTTTTCCCAGCACGGGAACCTTGAGTTCTATAAGATAAAGCCATAAACATGTGTATCCGAGTCTTCTATCAAAAGTTACAGCTATTCATATGAAGTTGTACAAAATAGCTTTCTTTCGCCAAGACAGTGCGTTTCTCACTGTTACATGCATTTGAATGGGGAACTCGACCGAAACAAAGTATAGGTTTTCATTATGTGAATAACTTAGAAATCTTAGTTCAAACAGCTGCAAAACCTGTTTTCCCAGCACGGAGACCTTGAGTTCTATAATATAAAGCCATAAACATGTTTGTCTGAGTCTTCTATCAAAAGTTACAGCTATTTATATGAAGTTGTACAAAAACGCTTTCTTTCGCCAAGACAGTGCGTTTCTCACTGTTACATGCATTTGAATGGGGAACTCGACCGAAACAAAGTATAGGTTTTCATTATGTGAATAACTTGGAAATCTTAGCTCAAACAGCTGCAAAACCTGTTTTCCCAGCACGGAGACCTTGAGTTCTATAAGATAAGGCCATAAACATGTGTATCCGAGTCTTCTATCAAAAGTTACAGCTATTCATATGAAGTTGTACAAAAACGCTTTCTTTCGCCAAGACAGTGCGTTTCTCACTGTTACATGCATTTGAATGGGGAACTCGACCGAAACAAAGTATAGGTTTTCATTATGTGAATAACTTGGAAATCTTAGCTCAAACAGCTGCAAAACCTGTTTTCCCAGCACGGAGACCTTGAGTTCTATAAGATAAGGCCATAAACATGTGTATCCGAGTCTTCTATCAAAAGTTACAGCTATTCATATGAAGTTGTACAAAAACGCTTTCTTTCGCCAAGACAGTGCGTTTCTCACTGTTACATGCATTTGAATGGGGAACTCGACCGAAACAAAGTATAGGTTTTCATTATGTGAATAACTTGGAAATCTTAGCTCAAACAGCTGCAAAACCTGTTTTCCCAGCACGGGAACCTTGAGTTCTATAAGATAAAGCCATAAACATGTGTATCCGAGTCTTCTATCAAAAGTTACAGCTATTCATATGAAGTTGTACAAAATAGCTTTCTTTCGCCAAGACAGTGCGTTTCTCACTGTTACATGCATTTGAATGGGGAACTCGACCGAAACAAAGTATAAGTTTTCATTATGTGAATAACTTGGAAATCTTAGCTCAAACAGCTGCAAAACCTGTTTTCCCAGCACGGGAACCTTGAGTTCTATAAGATAAAGCCATAAACATGTGTATCCGAGTCTTCTATCAAAAGTTACAGCTATTCATATGAAGTTGTACAAAATAGCTTTCTTTCGCCAAGACAGTGCGTTTCTCACTGTTACATGCATTTGAATGGGGAACTCGACCGAAACAAAGTATAGGTTTTCATTATGTGAATAACTTGGAAATCTTAGCTCAAACAGCTGCAAAACCTGTTTTCCCAGCACGGGGAACGTGAGTTCTATAAAATAAAGCCATAACATGTGTATCCGAGTCTTCTATCAAAAGTTACAGCTATTCATATGAAGTTGTACAAAATAGCTTTCTTTCGCCAAGACAGTGCGTTTCTCACTGTTACATGCATTTGAATGGGGAACTCGACCGAAACAAAGTATAGGTTTTCATTATGTGAATAACTTGGAAATCTTAGCTCAAACAGCTGCAAAACCTGTTTTCCCAGCACGGGAACCTTGAGTTCTATAAGATAAAGCCATAAACATGTGTATCCGAGTCTTCTATCAAAAGTTACAGCTATTCATATGAAGTTGTACAAAATAGCTTTCTTTCGCCAAGACAGTGCGTTTCTCACTGTTACATGCATTTGAATGGGGAACTCGACCGAAACAAAGTATAAGTTTTCATTATGTGAATAACTTGGAAATCTTAGCTCAAACAGCTGCAAAACCTGTTTTCCCAGCACGGGAACCTTGAGTTCTATAAGATAAAGCCATAAACATGTGTATCCGAGTCTTCTATCAAAAGTTACAGCTATTCATATGAAGTTGTACAAAATAGCTTTCTTTCGCCAAGACAGTGCGTTTCTCACTGTTACATGCATTTGAATGGGGAACTCGACCGAAACAAAGTATAGGTTTTCATTATGTGAATAACTTGGAAATCTTAGCTCAAACAGCTGCAAAACCTGTTTTCCCAGCACGGGAACCTTGAGTTCTATAAGATAAAGCCATAAACATGTGTATCCGAGTCTTCTATCAAAAGTTACAGCTATTCATATGAAGTTGTACAAAATAGCTTTCTTTCGCCAAGACAGTGCGTTTCTCACTGTTACATGCATTTGAATGGGGAACTCGACCGAAACAAAGTATAGGTTTTCATTATGTGAATAACTTAGAAATCTTAGCTCAAACAGCTGCAAAACCTGTTTTCCCAGCACGGAGACCTTGAGTTCTATAATATAAAGCCATAAACATGTTTGTCTGAGTCTTCTATCAAAAGTTACAGCTATTTATATGAAGTTGTACAAAAACGCTTTCTTTCGCCAAGACAGTGCGTTTCTCACTGTTACATGCATTTGAATGGGGAACTCGACCGAAACAAAGTATAGGTTTTCATTATGTGAATAACTTGGAAATCTTAGCTCAAACAGCTGCAAAACCTGTTTTCCCAGCACGGAGACCTTGAGTTCTATAAGATAAGGCCATAAACATGTGTATCCGAGTCTTCTATCAAAAGTTACAGCTATTCATATGAAGTTGTACAAAAACGCTTTCTTTCGCCAAGACAGTGCGTTTCTCACTGTTACATGCATTTGAATGGGGAACTCGACCGAAACAAAGTATAGGTTTTCATTATGTGAATAACTTGGAAATCTTAGCTCAAACAGCTGCAAAACCTGTTTTCCCAGCACGGGAACCTTGAGTTCTATAAGATAAAGCCATAAACATGTGTATCCGAGTCTTCTATCAAAAGTTACAGCTATTCATATGAAGTTGTACAAAATAGCTTTCTTTCGCCAAGACAGTGCGTTTCTCACTGTTACATGCATTTGAATGGGGAACTCGACCGAAACAAAGTATAGGTTTTCATTATGTGAATAACTTAGAAATCTTAGCTCAAACAGCTGCAAAACCTGTTTTCCCAGCACGGAGACCTTGAGTTCTATAATATAAAGCCATAAACATGTTTGTCTGAGTCTTCTATCAAAAGTTACAGCTATTTATATGAAGTTGTACAAAAACGCTTTCTTTCGCCAAGACAGTGCGTTTCTCACTGTTACATGCATTTGAATGGGGAACTCGACCGAAACAAAGTATAGGTTTTCATTATGTGAATAACTTGGAAATCTTAGCTCAAACAGCTGCAAAACCTGTTTTCCCAGCACGGAGACCTTGAGTTCTATAAGATAAGGCCATAAACATGTGTATCCGAGTCTTCTATCAAAAGTTACAGCTATTCATATGAAGTTGTACAAAAACGCTTTCTTTCGCCAAGACAGTGCGTTTCTCACTGTTACATGCATTTGAATGGGGAACTCGACCGAAACAAAGTATAGGTTTTCATTATGTGAATAACTTGGAAATCTTAGCTCAAACAGCTGCAAAACCTGTTTTCCCAGCACGGAGACCTTGAGTTCTATAAGATAAGGCCATAAACATGTGTATCCGAGTCTTCTATCAAAAGTTACAGCTATTCATATGAAGTTGTACAAAAACGCTTTCTTTCGCCAAGACAGTGCGTTTCTCACTGTTACATGCATTTGAATGGGGAACTCGACCGAAACAAAGTATAGGTTTTCATTATGTGAATAACTTGGAAATCTTAGCTCAAACAGCTGCAAAACCTGTTTTCCCAGCACGGGAACCTTGAGTTCTATAAGATAAAGCCATAAACATGTGTATCCGAGTCTTCTATCAAAAGTTACAGCTATTCATATGAAGTTGTACAAAATAGCTTTCTTTCGCCAAGACAGTGCGTTTCTCACTGTTACATGCATTTGAATGGGGAACTCGACCGAAACAAAGTATAGGTTTTCATTATGTGAATAACTTGGAAATCTTAGCTCAAACAGCTGCAAAACCTGTTTTCCCAGCACGGGGAACGTGAGTTCTATAAAATAAAGCCATAACATGTGTATCCGAGTCTTCTATCAAAAGTTACAGCTATTCATATGAAGTTGTACAAAATAGCTTTCTTTCGCCAAGACAGTGCGTTTCTCACTGTTACATGCATTTGAATGGGGAACTCGACCGAAACAAAGTATAGGTTTTCATTATGTGAATAACTTGGAAATCTTAGCTCAAACAGCTGCAAAACCTGTTTTCCCAGCACGGGAACCTTGAGTTCTATAAGATAAAGCCATAAACATGTGTATCCGAGTCTTCTATCAAAAGTTACAGCTATTCATATGAAGTTGTACAAAATAGCTTTCTTTCGCCAAGACAGTGCGTTTCTCACTGTTACATGCATTTGAATGGGGAACTCGACCGAAACAAAGTATAAGTTTTCATTATGTGAATAACTTGGAAATCTTAGCTCAAACAGCTGCAAAACCTGTTTTCCCAGCACGGGAACCTTGAGTTCTATAAGATAAAGCCATAAACATGTGTATCCGAGTCTTCTATCAAAAGTTACAGCTATTCATATGAAGTTGTACAAAAACGCTTTCTTTCGCCAAGACAGTGCGTTTCTCACTGTTACATGCATTTGAATGGGGAACTCGACCGAAACAAAGTATAGGTTTTCATTATGTGAATAACTTGGAAATCTTAGCTCAAACAGCTGCAAAACCTGTTTTCCCAGCACGGGAACCTTGAGTTCTATAAGATAAAGCCATAAACATGTGTATCCGAGTCTTCTATCAAAAGTTACAGCTATTCATATGAAGTTGTACAAAATAGCTTTCTTTCGCCAAGACAGTGCGTTTCTCACTGTTACATGCATTTGAATGGGGAACTCGACCGAAACAAAGTATAGGTTTTCATTATGTGAATAACTTAGAAATCTTAGCTCAAACAGCTGCAAAACCTGTTTTCCCAGCACGGAGACCTTGAGTTCTATAATATAAAGCCATAAACATGTTTGTCTGAGTCTTCTATCAAAAGTTACAGCTATTTATATGAAGTTGTACAAAAACGCTTTCTTTCGCCAAGACAGTGCGTTTCTCACTGTTACATGCATTTGAATGGGGAACTCGACCGAAACAAAGTATAGGTTTTCATTATGTGAATAACTTGGAAATCTTAGCTCAAACAGCTGCAAAACCTGTTTTCCCAGCACGGAGACCTTGAGTTCTATAAGATAAGGCCATAAACATGTGTATCCGAGTCTTCTATCAAAAGTTACAGCTATTCATATGAAGTTGTACAAAAACGCTTTCTTTCGCCAAGACAGTGCGTTTCTCACTGTTACATGCATTTGAATGGGGAACTCGACCGAAACAAAGTATAGGTTTTCATTATGTGAATAACTTGGAAATCTTAGCTCAAACAGCTGCAAAACCTGTTTTCCCAGCACGGAGACCTTGAGTTCTATAATATAAAGCCATAAACATGTTTGTCTGAGTCTTCTATCAAAAGTTACAGCTATTTATATGAAGTTGTACAAAAACGCTTTCTTTCGCCAAGACAGTGCGTTTCTCACTGTTACATGCATTTGAATGGGGAACTCGACCGAAACAAAGTATAGGTTTTCATTATGTGAATAACTTGGAAATCTTAGCTCAAACAGCTGCAAAACCTGTTTTCCCAGCACGGAGACCTTGAGTTCTATAAGATAAGGCCATAAACATGTGTATCCGAGTCTTCTATCAAAAGTTACAGCTATTCATATGAAGTTGTACAAAAACGCTTTCTTTCGCCAAGACAGTGCGTTTCTCACTGTTACATGCATTTGAATGGGGAACTCGACCGAAACAAAGTATAGGTTTTCATTATGTGAATAACTTGGAAATCTTAGCTCAAACAGCTGCAAAACCTGTTTTCCCAGCACGGAGACCTTGAGTTCTATAAGATAAGGCCATAAACATGTGTATCCGAGTCTTCTATCAAAAGTTACAGCTATTCATATGAAGTTGTACAAAAACGCTTTCTTTCGCCAAGACAGTGCGTTTCTCACTGTTACATGCATTTGAATGGGGAACTCGACCGAAACAAAGTATAGGTTTTCATTATGTGAATAACTTGGAAATCTTAGCTCAAACAGCTGCAAAACCTGTTTTCCCAGCACGGGAACCTTGAGTTCTATAAGATAAAGCCATAAACATGTGTATCCGAGTCTTCTATCAAAAGTTACAGCTATTCATATGAAGTTGTACAAAATAGCTTTCTTTCGCCAAGACAGTGCGTTTCTCACTGTTACATGCATTTGAATGGGGAACTCGACCGAAACAAAGTATAGGTTTTCATTATGTGAATAACTTGGAAATCTTAGCTCAAACAGCTGCAAAACCTGTTTTCCCAGCACGGGGAACGTGAGTTCTATAAAATAAAGCCATAACATGTGTATCCGAGTCTTCTATCAAAAGTTACAGCTATTCATATGAAGTTGTACAAAATAGCTTTCTTTCGCCAAGACAGTGCGTTTCTCACTGTTACATGCATTTGAATGGGGAACTCGACCGAAACAAAGTATAGGTTTTCATTATGTGAATAACTTGGAAATCTTAGCTCAAACAGCTGCAAAACCTGTTTTCCCAGCACGGGAACCTTGAGTTCTATAAGATAAAGCCATAAACATGTGTATCCGAGTCTTCTATCAAAAGTTACAGCTATTCATATGAAGTTGTACAAAATAGCTTTCTTTCGCCAAGACAGTGCGTTTCTCACTGTTACATGCATTTGAATGGGGAACTCGACCGAAACAAAGTATAAGTTTTCATTATGTGAATAACTTGGAAATCTTAGCTCAAACAGCTGCAAAACCTGTTTTCCCAGCACGGGAACCTTGAGTTCTATAAGATAAAGCCATAAACATGTGTATCCGAGTCTTCTATCAAAAGTTACAGCTATTCATATGAAGTTGTACAAAATAGCTTTCTTTCGCCAAGACAGTGCGTTTCTCACTGTTACATGCATTTGAATGGGGAACTCGACCGAAACAAAGTATAAGTTTTCATTATGTGAATAACTTGGAAATCTTAGCTCAAACAGCTGCAAAACCTGTTTTCCCAGCACGGGAACCTTGAGTTCTATAAGATAAAGCCATAAACATGTGTATCCGAGTCTTCTATCAAAAGTTACAGCTATTCATATGAAGTTGTACAAAAACGCTTTCTTTCGCCAAGACAGTGCGTTTCTCACTGTTACATGCATTTGAATGGGGAACTCGACCGAAACAAAGTATAGGTTTTCATTATGTGAATAACTTGGAAATCTTAGCTCAAACAGCTGCAAAACCTGTTTTCCCAGCACGGGAACCTTGAGTTCTATAAGATAAAGCCATAAACATGTGTATCCGAGTCTTCTATCAAAAGTTACAGCTATTCATATGAAGTTGTACAAAATAGCTTTCTTTCGCCAAGACAGTGCGTTTCTCACTGTTACATGCATTTGAATGGGGAACTCGACCGAAACAAAGTATAGGTTTTCATTATGTGAATAACTTAGAAATCTTAGTTCAAACAGCTGCAAAACCTGTTTTCCCAGCACGGAGACCTTGAGTTCTATAATATAAAGCCATAAACATGTTTGTCTGAGTCTTCTATCAAAAGTTACAGCTATTTATATGAAGTTGTACAAAAACGCTTTCTTTCGCCAAGACAGTGCGTTTCTCACTGTTACATGCATTTGAATGGGGAACTCGACCGAAACAAAGTATAGGTTTTCATTATGTGAATAACTTGGAAATCTTAGCTCAAACAGCTGCAAAACCTGTTTTCCCAGCACGGAGACCTTGAGTTCTATAAGATAAGGCCATAAACATGTGTATCCGAGTCTTCTATCAAAAGTTACAGCTATTCATATGAAGTTGTACAAAAACGCTTTCTTTCGCCAAGACAGTGCGTTTCTCACTGTTACATGCATTTGAATGGGGAACTCGACCGAAACAAAGTATAGGTTTTCATTATGTGAATAACTTGGAAATCTTAGCTCAAACAGCTGCAAAACCTGTTTTCCCAGCACGGAGACCTTGAGT
Source organism: Rhamphochromis longiceps (assembly GCF_057381845.1). Taxonomy (NCBI): domain Eukaryota; kingdom Metazoa; phylum Chordata; class Actinopteri; order Cichliformes; family Cichlidae; genus Rhamphochromis; species Rhamphochromis longiceps. Next base: position 31,384,058 of record NC_140574.1, read on the forward strand.
TCTATAAGATAAGGCCATAAACATGTGTATCCGAGTCTTCTATCAAAAGTTACAGCTATTCATATGAAGTTGTACAAAAACGCTTTCTTTCGCCAAGACAGTGCGTTTCTCACTGTTACATGCATTTGAATGGGGAACTCGACCGAAACAAAGTATAGGTTTTCATTATGTGAATAACTTGGAAATCTTAGCTCAAACAGCTGCAAAACCTGTTTTCCCAGCACGGGAACCTTGAGTTCTATAAGATAAAGCCATAAACATGTGTATCCGAGTCTTCTATCAAAAGTTACAGCTATTCATATGAAGTTGTACAAAATAGCTTTCTTTCGCCAAGACAGTGCGTTTCTCACTGTTACATGCATTTGAATGGGGAACTCGACCGAAACAAAGTATAAGTTTTCATTATGTGAATAACTTGGAAATCTTAGCTCAAACAGCTGCAAAACCTGTTTTCCCAGCACGGGAACCTTGAGTTCTATAAGATAAAGCCATAAACATGTGTATCCGAGTCTTCTATCAAAAGTTACAGCTATTCATATGAAGTTGTACAAAATAGCTTTCTTTCGCCAAGACAGTGCGTTTCTCACTGTTACATGCATTTGAATGGGGAACTCGACCGAAACAAAGTATAGGTTTTCATTATGTGAATAACTTGGAAATCTTAGCTCAAACAGCTGCAAAACCTGTTTTCCCAGCACGGGGAACGTGAGTTCTATAAAATAAAGCCATAACATGTGTATCCGAGTCTTCTATCAAAAGTTACAGCTATTCATATGAAGTTGTACAAAATAGCTTTCTTTCGCCAAGACAGTGCGTTTCTCACTGTTACATGCATTTGAATGGGGAACTCGACCGAAACAAAGTATAGGTTTTCATTATGTGAATAACTTGGAAATCTTAGCTCAAACAGCTGCAAAACCTGTTTTCCCAGCACGGGAACCTTGAGTTCTATAAGATAAAGCCATAAACATGTGTATCCGAGTCTTCTATCAAAAGTTACAGCTATTCATATGAAGTTGTACAAAATAGCTTTCTTTCGCCAAGACAGTGCGTTTCTCACTGTTACATGCATTTGAATGGGGAACTCGACCGAAACAAAGTATAAGTTTTCATTATGTGAATAACTTGGAAATCTTAGCTCAAACAGCTGCAAAACCTGTTTTCCCAGCACGGGAACCTTGAGTTCTATAAGATAAAGCCATAAACATGTGTATCCGAGTCTTCTATCAAAAGTTACAGCTATTCATATGAAGTTGTACAAAATAGCTTTCTTTCGCCAAGACAGTGCGTTTCTCACTGTTACATGCATTTGAATGGGGAACTCGACCGAAACAAAGTATAAGTTTTCATTATGTGAATAACTTGGAAATCTTAGCTCAAACAGCTGCAAAACCTGTTTTCCCAGCACGGGAACCTTGAGTTCTATAAGATAAAGCCATAAACATGTGTATCCGAGTCTTCTATCAAAAGTTACAGCTATTCATATGAAGTTGTACAAAAACGCTTTCTTTCGCCAAGACAGTGCGTTTCTCACTGTTACATGCATTTGAATGGGGAACTCGACCGAAACAAAGTATAGGTTTTCATTATGTGAATAACTTGGAAATCTTAGCTCAAACAGCTGCAAAACCTGTTTTCCCAGCACGGGAACCTTGAGTTCTATAAGATAAAGCCATAAACATGTGTATCCGAGTCTTCTATCAAAAGTTACAGCTATTCATATGAAGTTGTACAAAATAGCTTTCTTTCGCCAAGACAGTGCGTTTCTCACTGTTACATGCATTTGAATGGGGAACTCGACCGAAACAAAGTATAGGTTTTCATTATGTGAATAACTTAGAAATCTTAGCTCAAACAGCTGCAAAACCTGTTTTCCCAGCACGGAGACCTTGAGTTCTATAATATAAAGCCATAAACATGTTTGTCTGAGTCTTCTATCAAAAGTTACAGCTATTTATATGAAGTTGTACAAAAACGCTTTCTTTCGCCAAGACAGTGCGTTTCTCACTGTTACATGCATTTGAATGGGGAACTCGACCGAAACAAAGTATAGGTTTTCATTATGTGAATAACTTGGAAATCTTAGCTCAAACAGCTGCAAAACCTGTTTTCCCAGCACGGAGACCTTGAGTTCTATAATATAAAGCCATAAACATGTTTGTCTGAGTCTTCTATCAAAAGTTACAGCTATTCATATGAAGTTGTACAAAATAGCTTTCTTTCGCCAAGACAGTGCGTTTCTCACTGTTACATGCATTTGAATGGGGAACTCGACCGAAACAAAGTATAGGTTTTCATTATGTGAATAACTTAGAAATCTTAGCTCAAACAGCTGCAAAACCTGTTTTCCCAGCACGGAGACCTTGAGTTCTATAATATAAAGCCATAAACATGTTTGTCTGAGTCTTCTATCAAAAGTTACAGCTATTTATATGAAGTTGTACAAAAACGCTTTCTTTCGCCAAGACAGTGCGTTTCTCACTGTTACATGCATTTGAATGGGGAACTCGACCGAAACAAAGTATAGGTTTTCATTATGTGAATAACTTGGAAATCTTAGCTCAAACAGCTGCAAAACCTGTTTTCCCAGCACGGAGACCTTGAGTTCTATAAGATAAGGCCATAAACATGTGTATCCGAGTCTTCTATCAAAAGTTACAGCTATTCATATGAAGTTGTACAAAAACGCTTTCTTTCGCCAAGACAGTGCGTTTCTCACTGTTACATGCATTTGAATGGGGAACTCGACCGAAACAAAGTATAGGTTTTCATTATGTGAATAACTTGGAAATCTTAGCTCAAACAGCTGCAAAACCTGTTTTCCCAGCACGGAGACCTTGAGTTCTATAAGATAAGGCCATAAACATGTGTATCCGAGTCTTCTATCAAAAGTTACAGCTATTCATATGAAGTTGTACAAAAACGCTTTCTTTCGCCAAGACAGTGCGTTTCTCACTGTTACATGCATTTGAATGGGGAACTCGACCGAAACAAAGTATAGGTTTTCATTATGTGAATAACTTGGAAATCTTAGCTCAAACAGCTGCAAAACCTGTTTTCCCAGCACGGGAACCTTGAGTTCTATAAGATAAAGCCATAAACATGTGTATCCGAGTCTTCTATCAAAAGTTACAGCTATTCATATGAAGTTGTACAAAATAGCTTTCTTTCGCCAAGACAGTGCGTTTCTCACTGTTACATGCATTTGAATGGGGAACTCGACCGAAACAAAGTATAGGTTTTCATTATGTGAATAACTTGGAAATCTTAGCTCAAACAGCTGCAAAACCTGTTTTCCCAGCACGGGGAACGTGAGTTCTATAAAATAAAGCCATAACATGTGTATCCGAGTCTTCTATCAAAAGTTACAGCTATTCATATGAAGTTGTACAAAATAGCTTTCTTTCGCCAAGACAGTGCGTTTCTCACTGTTACATGCATTTGAATGGGGAACTCGACCGAAACAAAGTATAGGTTTTCATTATGTGAATAACTTGGAAATCTTAGCTCAAACAGCTGCAAAACCTGTTTTCCCAGCACGGGAACCTTGAGTTCTATAAGATAAAGCCATAAACATGTGTATCCGAGTCTTCTATCAAAAGTTACAGCTATTCATATGAAGTTGTACAAAATAGCTTTCTTTCGCCAAGACAGTGCGTTTCTCACTGTTACATGCATTTGAATGGGGAACTCGACCGAAACAAAGTATAAGTTTTCATTATGTGAATAACTTGGAAATCTTAGCTCAAACAGCTGCAAAACCTGTTTTCCCAGCACGGGAACCTTGAGTTCTATAAGATAAAGCCATAAACATGTGTATCCGAGTCTTCTATCAAAAGTTACAGCTATTCATATGAAGTTGTACAAAATAGCTTTCTTTCGCCAAGACAGTGCGTTTCTCACTGTTACATGCATTTGAATGGGGAACTCGACCGAAACAAAGTATAAGTTTTCATTATGTGAATAACTTGGAAATCTTAGCTCAAACAGCTGCAAAACCTGTTTTCCCAGCACGGGAACCTTGAGTTCTATAAGATAAAGCCATAAACATGTGTATCCGAGTCTTCTATCAAAAGTTACAGCTATTCATATGAAGTTGTACAAAAACGCTTTCTTTCGCCAAGACAGTGCGTTTCTCACTGTTACATGCATTTGAATGGGGAACTCGACCGAAACAAAGTATAGGTTTTCATTATGTGAATAACTTGGAAATCTTAGCTCAAACAGCTGCAAAACCTGTTTTCCCAGCACGGGAACCTTGAGTTGTATAAGATAAAGCCATAAACATGTGTATCCGAGTCTTCTATCAAAAGTTACAGCTATTCATATGAAGTTGTACAAAATAGCTTTCTTTCGCCAAGACAGTGCGTTTCTCACTGTTACATGCATTTGAATGGGGAACTCGACCGAAACAAAGTATAGGTTTTCATTATGTGAATAACTTAGAAATCTTAGTTCAAACAGCTGCAAAACCTGTTTTCCCAGCACGGAGACCTTGAGTTCTATAATATAAAGCCATAAACATGTTTGTCTGAGTCTTCTATCAAAAGTTACAGCTATTTATATGAAGTTGTACAAAAACGCTTTCTTTCGCCAAGACAGTGCGTTTCTCACTGTTACATGCATTTGAATGGGGAACTCGACCGAAACAAAGTATAGGTTTTCATTATGTGAATAACTTGGAAATCTTAGCTCAAACAGCTGCAAAACCTGTTTTCCCAGCACGGAGACCTTGAGTTCTATAAGATAAGGCCATAAACATGTGTATCCGAGTCTTCTATCAAAAGTTACAGCTATTCATATGAAGTTGTACAAAAACGCTTTCTTTCGCCAAGACAGTGCGTTTCTCACTGTTACATGCATTTGAATGGGGAACTCGACCGAAACAAAGTATAGGTTTTCATTATGTGAATAACTTGGAAATCTTAGCTCAAACAGCTGCAAAACCTGTTTTCCCAGCACGGAGACCTTGAGTTCTATAAGATAAGGCCATAAACATGTGTATCCGAGTCTTCTATCAAAAGTTACAGCTATTCATATGAAGTTGTACAAAAACGCTTTCTTTCGCCAAGACAGTGCGTTTCTCACTGTTACATGCATTTGAATGGGGAACTCGACCGAAACAAAGTATAGGTTTTCATTATGTGAATAACTTGGAAATCTTAGCTCAAACAGCTGCAAAACCTGTTTTCCCAGCACGGGAACCTTGAGTTCTATAAGATAAAGCCATAAACATGTGTATCCGAGTCTTCTATCAAAAGTTACAGCTATTCATATGAAGTTGTACAAAATAGCTTTCTTTCGCCAAGACAGTGCGTTTCTCACTGTTACATGCATTTGAATGGGGAACTCGACCGAAACAAAGTATAAGTTTTCATTATGTGAATAACTTGGAAATCTTAGCTCAAACAGCTGCAAAACCTGTTTTCCCAGCACGGGAACCTTGAGTTCTATAAGATAAAGCCATAAACATGTGTATCCGAGTCTTCTATCAAAAGTTACAGCTATTCATATGAAGTTGTACAAAATAGCTTTCTTTCGCCAAGACAGTGCGTTTCTCACTGTTACATGCATTTGAATGGGGAACTCGACCGAAACAAAGTATAGGTTTTCATTATGTGAATAACTTGGAAATCTTAGCTCAAACAGCTGCAAAACCTGTTTTCCCAGCACGGGGAACGTGAGTTCTATAAAATAAAGCCATAACATGTGTATCCGAGTCTTCTATCAAAAGTTACAGCTATTCATATGAAGTTGTACAAAATAGCTTTCTTTCGCCAAGACAGTGCGTTTCTCACTGTTACATGCATTTGAATGGGGAACTCGACCGAAACAAAGTATAGGTTTTCATTATGTGAATAACTTGGAAATCTTAGCTCAAACAGCTGCAAAACCTGTTTTCCCAGCACGGGAACCTTGAGTTCTATAAGATAAAGCCATAAACATGTGTATCCGAGTCTTCTATCAAAAGTTACAGCTATTCATATGAAGTTGTACAAAATAGCTTTCTTTCGCCAAGACAGTGCGTTTCTCACTGTTACATGCATTTGAATGGGGAACTCGACCGAAACAAAGTATAAGTTTTCATTATGTGAATAACTTGGAAATCTTAGCTCAAACAGCTGCAAAACCTGTTTTCCCAGCACGGGAACCTTGAGTTCTATAAGATAAAGCCATAAACATGTGTATCCGAGTCTTCTATCAAAAGTTACAGCTATTCATATGAAGTTGTACAAAATAGCTTTCTTTCGCCAAGACAGTGCGTTTCTCACTGTTACATGCATTTGAATGGGGAACTCGACCGAAACAAAGTATAAGTTTTCATTATGTGAATAACTTGGAAATCTTAGCTCAAACAGCTGCAAAACCTGTTTTCCCAGCACGGGAACCTTGAGTTCTATAAGATAAAGCCATAAACATGTGTATCCGAGTCTTCTATCAAAAGTTACAGCTATTCATATGAAGTTGTACAAAAACGCTTTCTTTCGCCAAGACAGTGCGTTTCTCACTGTTACATGCATTTGAATGGGGAACTCGACCGAAACAAAGTATAGGTTTTCATTATGTGAATAACTTGGAAATCTTAGCTCAAACAGCTGCAAAACCTGTTTTCCCAGCACGGGAACCTTGAGTTCTATAAGATAAAGCCATAAACATGTGTATCCGAGTCTTCTATCAAAAGTTACAGCTATTCATATGAAGTTGTACAAAATAGCTTTCTTTCGCCAAGACAGTGCGTTTCTCACTGTTACATGCATTTGAATGGGGAACTCGACCGAAACAAAGTATAGGTTTTCATTATGTGAATAACTTAGAAATCTTAGCTCAAACAGCTGCAAAACCTGTTTTCCCAGCACGGAGACCTTGAGTTCTATAATATAAAGCCATAAACATGTTTGTCTGAGTCTTCTATCAAAAGTTACAGCTATTTATATGAAGTTGTACAAAAACGCTTTCTTTCGCCAAGACAGTGCGTTTCTCACTGTTACATGCATTTGAATGGGGAACTCGACCGAAACAAAGTATAGGTTTTCATTATGTGAATAACTTGGAAATCTTAGCTCAAACAGCTGCAAAACCTGTTTTCCCAGCACGGAGACCTTGAGTTCTATAAGATAAGGCCATAAACATGTGTATCCGAGTCTTCTATCAAAAGTTACAGCTATTCATATGAAGTTGTACAAAAACGCTTTCTTTCGCCAAGACAGTGCGTTTCTCACTGTTACATGCATTTGAATGGGGAACTCGACCGAAACAAAGTATAGGTTTTCATTATGTGAATAACTTGGAAATCTTAGCTCAAACAGCTGCAAAACCTGTTTTCCCAGCACGGGAACCTTGAGTTCTATAAGATAAAGCCATAAACATGTGTATCCGAGTCTTCTATCAAAAGTTACAGCTATTCATATGAAGTTGTACAAAATAGCTTTCTTTCGCCAAGACAGTGCGTTTCTCACTGTTACATGCATTTGAATGGGGAACTCGACCGAAACAAAGTATAAGTTTTCATTATGTGAATAACTTGGAAATCTTAGCTCAAACAGCTGCAAAACCTGTTTTCCCAGCACGGGAACCTTGAGTTCTATAAGATAAAGCCATAAACATGTGTATCCGAGTCTTCTATCAAAAGTTACAGCTATTCATATGAAGTTGTACAAAATAGCTTTCTTTCGCCAAGACAGTGCGTTTCTCACTGTTACATGCATTTGAATGGGGAACTCGACCGAAACAAAGTATAGGTTTTCATTATGTGAATAACTTGGAAATCTTAGCTCAAACAGCTGCAAAACCTGTTTTCCCAGAACGGGAACCTTGAGTTCTATAAAATAAAGCCATAAATCTGTGTATCCGAGTCTTCTATCAAAAGTTACAGCTATTTATATGAAGTTGTACAAAAACGCTTTCTTTCGCCAAGACAGTGCGTTTCTCACTGTTACATGCATTTGAATGGGGAAGTCGACCGAAACAAAGTATAGGTTTTCATTATGTGAATAACTTGGAAATCTTAGCTCAAACAGCTGCAAAACCTGTTTTCCCAGCACGGAGACCTTGAGTTCTATAAGATAAGGCCATAAACATGTGCATCCGAGTCTTCTATCAAAAGTTACAGCTATTCATATGAAGTTGTACAAAAACGCTTTCTTTCGCCAAGACAGTGCGTTTCTCACTGTTACATGCATTTGAATGGGGAACTCGACCGAAACAAAGTATAGGTTTTCATTATGTGAATAACTTGGAAATCTTAGCTCAAACAGCTGCAAAACCTGTTTTCCCAGCACGGGAACCTTGAGTTCTATAAGATAAAGCCATAAACATGTGTATCCGAGTCTTCTATCAAAAGTTACAGCTATTCATATGAAGTTGTACAAAATAGCTTTCTTTCGCCAAGACAGTGCGTTTCTCACTGTTACATGCATTTGAATGGGGAACTCGACCGAAACAAAGTATAAGTTTTCATTATGTGAATAACTTGGAAATCTTAGCTCAAACAGCTGCAAAACCTGTTTTCCCAGCACGGGAACCTTGAGTTCTATAAGATAAAGCCATAAACATGTGTATCCGAGTCTTCTATCAAAAGTTACAGCTATTCATATGAAGTTGTACAAAATAGCTTTCTTTCGCCAAGACAGTGCGTTTCTCACTGTTACATGCATTTGAATGGGGAACTCGACCGAAACAAAGTATAGGTTTTCATTATGTGAATAACTTGGAAATCTTAGCTCAAACAGCTGCAAAACCTGTTTTCCCAGCACGGGGAACGTGAGTTCTATAAAATAAAGCCATAACATGTGTATCCGAGTCTTCTATCAAAAGTTACAGCTATTCATATGAAGTTGTACAAAATAGCTTTCTTTCGCCAAGACAGTGCGTTTCTCACTGTTACATGCATTTGAATGGGGAACTCGACCGAAACAAAGTATAGGTTTTCATTATGTGAATAACTTGGAAATCTTAGCTCAAACAGCTGCAAAACCTGTTTTCCCAGCACGGGAACCTTGAGTTCTATAAGATAAAGCCATAAACATGTGTATCCGAGTCTTCTATCAAAAGTTACAGCTATTCATATGAAGTTGTACAAAAACGCTTTCTTTCGCCAAGACAGTGCGTTTCTCACTGTTACATGCATTTGAATGGGGAACTCGACCGAAACAAAGTATAGGTTTTCATTATGTGAATAACTTGGAAATCTTAGCTCAAACAGTTGCAAAACCTGTTTTCCCAGCACGGGAACCTTGAGTTCTATAAGATAAAGCCATAAACATGTGTATCCGAGTCTTCTATCAAAAGTTACAGCTATTCATATGAAGTTGTACAAAAACGCTTTCTTTCGCCAAGACAGTGCGTTTCTCACTGTTACATGCATTTGAATGGGGAACTCGACCGAAACAAAGTATAGGTTTTCATTATGTGAATAACTTGGAAATCTTAGCTCAAACAGCTGCAAAACCTGTTTTCCCAGCACGGGAACCTTGAGTTCTATAAGATAAAGCCATAAACATGTGTATCCGAGTCTTCTATCAAAAGTTACAGCTATTCATATGAAGTTGTACAAAATAGCTTTCTTTCGCCAAGACAGTGCGTTTCTCACTGTTACATGCATTTGAATGGGGAACTCGACCGAAACAAAGTATAAGTTTTCATTATGTGAATAACTTGGAAATCTTAGCTCAAACAGCTGCAAAACCTGTTTTCCCAGCACGGGAACCTTGAGTTCTATAAGATAAAGCCATAAACATGTGTATCCGAGTCTTCTATCAAAAGTTACAGCTATTCATATGAAGTTGTACAAAATAGCTTTCTTTCGCCAAGACAGTGCGTTTCTCACTGTTACATGCATTTGAATGGGGAACTCGACCGAAACAAAGTATAGGTTTTCATTATGTGAATAACTTGGAAATCTTAGCTCAAACAGCTGCAAAACCTGTTTTCCCAGCACGGGGAACGTGAGTTCTATAAAATAAAGCCATAACATGTGTATCCGAGTCTTCTATCAAAAGTTACAGCTATTCATATGAAGTTGTACAAAATAGCTTTCTTTCGCCAAGACAGTGCGTTTCTCACTGTTACATGCATTTGAATGGGGAACTCGACCGAAACAAAGTATAGGTTTTCATTATGTGAATAACTTGGAAATCTTAGCTCAAACAGCTGCAAAACCTGTTTTCCCAGCACGGGGAACGTGAGTTCTATAAAATAAAGCCATAACATGTGTATCCGAGTCTTCTATCAAAAGTTACAGCTATTCATATGAAGTTGTACAAAATAGCTTTCTTTCGCCAAGACAGTGCGTTTCTCACTGTTACATGCATTTGAATGGGGAAGTCGACCGAAACAAAGTATAGGTTTTCATTATGTGAATAACTTAGAAATCTTAGCTCAAACAGCTGCAAAACCTGTTTTCCCAGAACGGGAACCTTGAGTTCTATAAAATAAAGCCATAAATCTGTGTATCCGAGTCTTCTATCAAAAGTTACAGCTATTTATATGAAGTTGTACAAAAACGCTTTCTTTCGCCAAGACAGTGCGTTTCTCACTGTTACATGCATTTGAATGGGGAACTCGACCGAAACAAAGTATAGGTTTTCATTATGTGAATAACTTGGAAATCTTAGCTCAAACAGCTGCAAAACCTGTTTTCCCAGCACGGAGACCTTGAGTTCTATAAGATAAGGCCATAAACATGTGTATCCGAGTCTTCTATCAAAAGTTACAGCTATTCATATGAAGTTGTACAAAAACGCTTTCTTTCGCCAAGACAGTGCGTTTCTCACTGTTACATGCATTTGAATGGGGAACTCGACCGAAACAAAGTATAGGTTTTCATTATGTGAATAACTTGGAAATCTTAGCTCAAACAGCTGCAAAACCTGTTTTCCCAGCACGGGAACCTTGAGTTCTATAAGATAAAGCCATAAACATGTGTATCCGAGTCTTCTATCAAAAGTTACAGCTATTCATATGAAGTTGTACAAAATAGCTTTCTTTCGCCAAGACAGTGCGTTTCTCACTGTTACATGCATTTGAATGGGGAACTCGACCGAAACAAAGTATAAGTTTTCATTATGTGAATAACTTGGAAATCTTAGCTCAAACAGCTGCAAAACCTGTTTTCCCAGCACGGGAACCTTGAGTTCTATAAGATAAAGCCATAAACATGTGTATCCGAGTCTTCTATCAAAAGTTACAGCTATTCATATGAAGTTGTACAAAATAGCTTTCTTTCGCCAAGACAGTGCGTTTCTCACTGTTACATGCATTTGAATGGGGAACTCGACCGAAACAAAGTATAGGTTTTCATTATGTGAATAACTTGGAAATCTTAGCTCAAACAGCTGCAAAACCTGTTTTCCCAGCACGGAGACCTTGAGTTCTATAATATAAAGCCATAAACATGTTTGTCTGAGTCTTCTATCAAAAGTTACAGCTATTCATATGAAGTTGTACAAAAACGCTTTCTTTCGCCAAGACAGTGCGTTTCTCACTGTTACATGCATTTGAATGGGGAACTCGCACGAAACAAAGTATAGGTTTTCATTATGTGAATAACTTGGAAATCTTAGCTCAAACAGCTGCAAAACCTGTTTTCCCAGCACGGGAACCTTGAGTTCTATAAGATAAAGCCATAAACATGTGTATCCGAGTCTTCTATCAAAAGTTACAGCTATTCATATGAAGTTGTACAAAATAGCTTTCTTTCGCCAAGACAGTGCGTTTCTCACTGTTACATGCATTTGAATGGGGAACTCGACCGAAACAAAGTATAGGTTTTCATTATGTGAATAACTTGGAAATCTTAGCTCAAACAGCTGCAAAACCTGTTTTCCCAGCACGGGAACCTTGAGTTCTATAAAATAAAGCCATAAATCTGTGTATCCGAGTCTTCTATCAAAAGTTACAGCTATTTATATGAAGTTGTACAAAAACGCTTTCTTTCGCCAAGACAGTGCGTTTCTCACTGTTACATGCATTTGAATGGGGAACTCGACCGAAACAAAGTATAGGTTTTCATTATGTGAATAACTTGGAAATCTTAGCTCAAACAGCTGCAAAACCTGTTTTCCCAGCACGGAGACCTTGAGTTCTATAAGATAAGGCCATAAACATGTGTATCCGAGTCTTCTATCAAAAGTTACAGCTATTCATATGAAGTTGTACAAAAACGCTTTCTTTCGCCAAGACAGTGCGTTTCTCACTGTTACATGCATTTGAATGGGGAAGTCGACCGAAACAAAGTATAGGTTTTCATTATGTGAATAACTTGGAAATCTTAGCTCAAACAGCTGCAAAACCTGTTTTCCCAGGACGGGAACCTTGAGTTCTATAAGATAAAGCCATAAACATGTGTATCCGAGTCTTCTATCAAAAGTTACAGCTATTCATATGAAGTTGTACAAAATAGCTTTCTTTCGCCAAGACAGTGCGTTTCTCACTGTTACATGCATTTGAATGGGGAACTCGACCGAAACAAAGTATAAGTTTTCATTATGTGAATAACTTGGAAATCTTAGCTCAAACAGCTGCAAAACCTGTTTTCCCAGCACGGAGACCTTGAGTTCTATAATATAAAGCCATAAACATGTGTATCCGAGTCTTCTATCAAAAGTTACAGCTATTCATATGAAGTTGTACAAAATAGCTTTCTTTCGCCAAGACAGTGCGTTTCTCACTGTTACATGTATTTGAATGGGGAACTCGACCGAAACAAAGTATAAGTTTTCATTATGTGAATAACTTGGAAATCTTAGCTCAAACAGCTGCAAAACCTGTTTTCCCAGCACGGAGACCTTGAGTTCTATAATATAAAGCCATAAACATGTTTGTCTGAGTCTTCTATCAAAAGTTACAGCTATTTATATGAAGTTGTACAAAAACGCTTTCTTTCGCCAAGACAGTGCGTTTCTCACTGTTACATGCATTTGAATGGGGAAGTCGACCGAAACAAAGTATAGGTTTTCATTATGTGAATAACTTGGAAATCTTAGCTCAAACAGCTGCAAAACCTGTTTTCCCAGAACGGGAACCTTGAGTTCTATAAAATAAAGCCATAAATCTGTGTATCCGAGTCTTCTATCAAAAGTTACAGCTATTTATATGAAGTTGTACAAAAACGCTTTCTTTCGCCAAGACAGTGCGTTTCTCACTGTTACATGCATTTGAATGGGGAACTCGACCGAAACAAAGTATAGGTTTTCATTATGTGAATAACTTGGAAATCTTAGCTCAAACAGCTGCAAAACCTGTTTTCCCAGCACGGGAACCTTGAGTTCTATAAGATAAAGCCATAAACATGTGTATCCGAGTCTTCTATCAAAAGTTACAGCTATTCATATGAAGTTGTACAAAATAGCTTTCTTTCGCCAAGACAGTGCGTTTCTCACTGTTACATGCATTTGAATGGGGAAGTCGACCGAAACAAAGTATAGGTTTTCATTATGTGAATAACTTAGAAATCTTAGCTCAAACAGCTGCAAAACCTGTTTTCCCAGCACGGAGACCTTGAGTTCTATAATATAAAGCCATAAACATGTTTGTCTGAGTCTTCTATCAAAAGTTACAGCTATTTATATGAAGTTGTACAAAATAGCTTTCTTTCGCCAAGACAGTGCGTTTCTCACTGTTACATGCATTTGAATGGGGAACTCGACCGAAACAAAGTATAGGTTTTCATTATGTGAATAACTTGGAAATCTTAGCTCAAACAGCTGCAAAACCTGTTTTCCCAGCACGGGAACCTTGAGTTCTATAAGATAAAGCCATAAACATGTGTATCCGAGTCTTCTATCAAAAGTTACAGCTATTCATATGAAGTTGTACAAAATAGCTTTCTTTCGCCAAGACAGTGCGTTTCTCACTGTTACATGCATTTGAATGGGGAACTCGACCGAAACAAAGTATAGGTTTTCATTATGTGAATATCTTGGAAATCTTAGCTCAAACAGCTGCAAAACCTGTTTTCCCAGCACGGAGACCTTGAGTTCTATAATATAAAGCCATAAACATGTTTGTCTGAGTCTTCTATCAAAAGTTACAGCTATTTATATGAAGTTGTACAAAAACGCTTTCTTTCGCCAAGACAGTGCGTTTCTCACTGTTACATGCATTTGAATGGGGAACTCGACCGAAACAAAGTATAGGTTTTCATTATGTGAATAACTTGGAAATCTTAGCTCAAACAGCTGCAAAACCTGTTTTCCCAGCACGGGAACCTTGAGTTCTATAAGATAAGGCCATAAACATGTGTATCCGAGTCTTCTATCAAAAGTTACAGCTATTCATATGAAGTTGTACAAAATAGCTTTCTTTCGCCAAGACAGTGCGTTTCTCACTGTTACATGCATTTGAATGGGGAACTCGACCGAAACAAAGTATAGGTTTTCATTATGTGAATAACTTAGAAATCTTAGCTCAAACAGCTGCAAAACCTGTTTTCCCAGCACGGAGACCTTGAGTTCTATAATATAAAGCCATAAACATGTTTGTCTGAGTCTTCTATCAAAAGTTACAGCTATTCATATGAAGTTGTACAAAAACGCTTTCTTTCGCCAAGACAGTGCGTTTCTCACTGTTACATGCATTTGAATGGGGAAGTCGACCGAAACAAAGTATAGGTTTTCATTATGTGAATAACTTGGAAATCTTAGCTCAAACAGCTGCAAAACCTGTTTTCCCAGCACGGGAACCTTGAGTTCTATAAGATAAAGCCATAAACATGTGTATCCGAGTCTTCTATCAAAAGTTACAGCTATTCATATGAAGTTGTACAAAATAGCTTTCTTTCGCCAAGACAGTGCGTTTCTCACTGTTACATGCATTTGAATGGGGAACTCGACCGAAACAAAGTATAAGTTTTCATTATGTGAATAACTTGGAAATCTTAGCTCAAACAGCTGCAAAACCTGTTTTCCCAGCACGGAGACCTTGAGTTCTATAATATAAAGCCATAAACATGTGTATCCGAGTCTTCTATCAAAAGTTACAGCTATTCATATGAAGTTGTACAAAATAGCTTTCTTTCGCCAAGACAGTGCGTTTCTCACTGTTACATGTATTTGAATGGGGAACTCGACCGAAACAAAGTATAAGTTTTCATTATGTGAATAACTTGGAAATCTTAGCTCAAACAGCTGCAAAACCTGTTTTCCCAGCACGGAGACCTTGAGTTCTATAATATAAAGCCATAAACATGTTTGTCTGAGTCTTCTATCAAAAGTTACAGCTATTTATATGAAGTTGTACAAAAACGCTTTCTTTCGCCAAGACAGTGCGTTTCTCACTGTTACATGCATTTGAATGGGGAAGTCGACCGAAACAAAGTATAGGTTTTCATTATGTGAATAACTTGGAAATCTTAGCTCAAACAGCTGCAAAACCTGTTTTCCCAGAACGGGAACCTTGAGTTCTATAAAATAAAGCCATAAATCTGTGTATCCGAGTCTTCTATCAAAAGTTACAGCTATTTATATGAAGTTGTACAAAAACGCTTTCTTTCGCCAAGACAGTGCGTTTCTCACTGTTACATGCATTTGAATGGGGAACTCGACCGAAACAAAGTATAGGTTTTCATTATGTGAATAACTTGGAAATCTTAGCTCAAACAGCTGCAAAACCTGTTTTCCCAGCACGGGAACCTTGAGTTCTATAAGATAAAGCCATAAACATGTGTATCCGAGTCTTCTATCAAAAGTTACAGCTATTCATATGAAGTTGTACAAAATAGCTTTCTTTCGCCAAGACAGTGCGTTTCTCACTGTTACATGCATTTGAATGGGGAAGTCGACCGAAACAAAGTATAGGTTTTCATTATGTGAATAACTTAGAAATCTTAGCTCAAACAGCTGCAAAACCTGTTTTCCCAGCACGGAGACCTTGAGTTCTATAATATAAAGCCATAAACATGTTTGTCTGAGTCTTCTATCAAAAGTTACAGCTATTTATATGAAGTTGTACAAAATAGCTTTCTTTCGCCAAGACAGTGCGTTTCTCACTGTTACATGCATTTGAATGGGGAACTCGACCGAAACAAAGTATAGGTTTTCATTATGTGAATAACTTGGAAATCTTAGCTCAAACAGCTGCAAAACCTGTTTTCCCAGCACGGGAACCTTGAGTTCTATAAGATAAAGCCATAAACATGTGTATCCGAGTCTTCTATCAAAAGTTACAGCTATTCATATGAAGTTGTACAAAATAGCTTTCTTTCGCCAAGACAGTGCGTTTCTCACTGTTACATGCATTTGAATGGGGAAGTCGACCGAAACAAAGTATAGGTTTTCGTTATGTGAATAACTTAGAAATCTTAGCTCAAACAGCTGCAAAACCTGTTTTCCCAGCACGGAGACCTTGAGTTCTATAATATAAAGCCATAAACATGTTTGTCTGAGTCTTCTATCAAAAGTTACAGCTATTTATATGAAGTTGTACAAAAACGCTTTCTTTCGCCAAGACAGTGCGTTTCTCACTGTTACATGCATTTGAATGGGGAACTCGACCGAAACAAAGTATAGGTTTTCATTATGTGAATATCTTGGAAATCTTAGCTCAAACAGCTGCAAAACCTGTTTTCCCAGCACGGAGACCTTGAGTTCTATAAGATAAGGCCATAAACATGTGTATCCGAGTCTTCTATCAAAAGTTACAGATATTCATATGAAGTTGTACAAAAACGCTTTCTTTCGCCAAGACAGTGCGTTTCTCACTGTTACATGCATTTGAATGGGGAACTCGACCGAAACAAAGTATAGGTTTTCATTATGTGAATAACTTGGAAATCTTAGCTCAAACAGCTGCAAAACCTGTTTTCCCAGCACGGGAACCTTGAGTTCTATAAGATAAAGCCATAAACATGTGTATCCGAGTCTTCTATCAAAAGTTACAGCTATTCATATGAAGTTGTACAAAATAGCTTTCTTTCGCCAAGACAGTGCGTTTCTCACTGTTACATGCATTTGAATGGGGAACTCGACCGAAACAAAGTATAGGTTTTCATTATGTGAATAACTTAGAAATCTTAGCTCAAACAGCTGCAAAACCTGTTTTCCCAGCACGGAGACCTTGAGTTCTATAATATAAAGCCATAAACATGTTTGTCTGAGTCTTCTATCAAAAGTTACAGCTATTTATATGAAGTTGTACAAAATAGCTTTCTTTCGCCAAGACAGTGCGTTTCTCACTGTTACATGCATTTGAATGGGGAACTCGACCGAAACAAAGTATAGGTTTTCATTATGTGAATAACTTGGAAATCTTAGCTCAAACAGCTGCAAAACCTGTTTTCCCAGCACGGGAACCTTGAGTTCTATAAGATAAAGCCATAAACATGTGTATCCGAGTCTTCTATCAAAAGTTACAGCTATTCATATGAAGTTGTACAAAATAGCTTTCTTTCGCCAAGACAGTGCGTTTCTCACTGTTACATGCATTTGAATGGGGAACTCGACCGAAACAAAGTATAGGTTTTCATTATGTGAATAACTTAGAAATCTTAGCTCAAACAGCTGCAAAACCTGTTTTCCCAGCACGGAGACCTTGAGTTCTATAATATAAAGCCATAAACATGTTTGTCTGAGTCTTCTATCAAAAGTTACAGCTATTCATATGAAGTTGTACAAAATAGCTTTCTTTCGCCAAGACAGTGCGTTTCTCACTGTTACATGTATTTGAATGGGGAACTCGACCGAAACAAAGTATAGGTTTTCATTATGTGAATAACTTGGAAATCTTAGCTCAAACAGCTGCAAAACCTGTTTTCCCAGCACGGGGAACGTGAGTTCTATAAAATAAAGCCATAACATGTGTATCCGAGTCTTCTATCAAAAGTTACAGCTATTCATATGAAGTTGTACAAAATAGCTTTCTTTCGCCAAGACAGTGCGTTTCTCACTGTTACATGCATTTGAATGGGGAACTCGACCGAAACAAAGTATAAGTTTTCATTATGTGAATAACTTAGAAATCTTAGCTCAAACAGCTGCAAAACCTGTTTTCCCAGCACGGAGACCTTGAGTTCTATAATATAAAGCCATAAACATGTTTGTCTGAGTCTTCTATCAAAAGTTACAGCTATTTATATGAAGTTGTACAAAAACGCTTTCTTTCGCCAAGACAGTGCGTTTCTCACTGTTACATGCATTTGAATGGGGAACTCGACCGAAACAAAGTATAGGTTTTCATTATGTGAATAACTTGGAAATCTTAGCTCAAACAGCTGCAAAACCTGTTTTCCCAGCACGGGAACCTTGAGTTCTATAAGATAAAGCCATAAACATGTGTATCCGAGTCTTCTATCAAAAGTTACAGCTATTCATATGAAGTTGTACAAAATAGCTTTCTTTCGCCAAGACAGTGCGTTTCTCACTGTTACATGCATTTGAATGGGGAACTCGACCGAAACAAAGTATAAGTTTTCATTATGTGAATAACTTGGAAATCTTAGCTCAAACAGCTGCAAAACCTGTTTTCCCAGCACGGGAACCTTGAGTTCTATAAGATAAAGCCATAAACATGTGTATCCGAGTCTTCTATCAAAAGTTACAGCTATTCATATGAAGTTGTACAAAATAGCTTTCTTTCGCCAAGACAGTGCGTTTCTCACTGTTACATGCATTTGAATGGGGAAGTCGACCGAAACAAAGTATAGGTTTTCATTATGTGAATAACTTGGAAATCTTAGCTCAAACAGCTGCAAAACCTGTTTTCCCAGCACGGAGACCTTGAGTTCTATAATATAAAGCCATAAACATGTTTGTCTGAGTCTTCTATCAAAAGTTACAGCTATTTATATGAAGTTGTACAAAATAGCTTTCTTTCGCCAAGACAGTGCGTTTCTCACTATTACATGCATTTGAATGGGGAACTCGACCGAAACAAAGTATAGGTTTTCATTATGTGAATAACTTGGAAATCTTAGCTCAAACAGCTGCAAAACCTGTTTTCCCAGCACGGGAACCTTGAGTTCTATAAGATAAAGCCATAAACATGTGTATCCGAGTCTTCTATCAAAAGTTACAGCTATTTATATGAAGTTGTACAAAAACGCTTTCTTTCGCCAAGACAGTGCGTTTCTCACTGTTACATGCATTTGAATGGGGAACTCGACCGAAACAAAGTATAGGTTTTCATTATGTGAATAACTTGGAAATCTTAGCTCAAACAGCTGCAAAACCTGTTTTCCCAGCACGGGAACCTTGAGTTCTATAAGATAAAGCCATAAACATGTGTATCCGAGTCTTCTATCAAAAGTTACAGCTATTCATATGAAGTTGTACAAAATAGCTTTCTTTCGCCAAGACAGTGCGTTTCTCACTGTTACATGCATTTGAATGGGGAACTCGACCGAAACAAAGTATAAGTTTTCATTATGTGAATAACTTGGAAATCTTAGCTCAAACAGCTGCAAAACCTGTTTTCCCAGCACGGGAACCTTGAGTTCTATAAGATAAAGCCATAAACATGTGTATCCGAGTCTTCTATCAAAAGTTACAGCTATTCATATGAAGTTGTACAAAATAGCTTTCTTTCGCCAAGACAGTGCGTTTCTCACTGTTACATGCATTTGAATGGGGAAGTCGACCGAAACAAAGTATAGGTTTTCATTATGTGAATAACTTGGAAATCTTAGCTCAAACAGCTGCAAAACCTGTTTTCCCAGCACGGGAACCTTGAGTTCTATAAGATAAAGCCATAAACATGTGTATCCGAGTCTTCTATCAAATTTACAGCTATTCATATGAAGTTGTACAAAATAGCTTTCTTTCGCCAAGACAGTGCGTTTCTCACTGTTACATGCATTTGAATGGGGAAGTCGACTGAAACAAAGTATAGGTTTTCATTATGTGAATAACTTAGAAATCTTAGCTCAAACAGCTGCAAAACCTGTTTTCCCAGCACGGAGACCTTGAGTTCTATAATATAAAGCCATAAACATGTTTGTCTGAGTCTTCTATCAAAAGTTACAGCTATTTATATGAAGTTGTACAAAATAGCTTTCTTTCGCCAAGACAGTGCGTTTCTCACTGTTACATGCATTTGAATGGGGAACTCGACCGAAACAAAGTATAGGTTTTCATTATGTGAATAACTTGGAAATCTTAGCTCAAACAGCTGCAAAACCTGTTTTCCCAGCACGGGAACCTTGAGTTCTATAAGATAAAGCCATAAACATGTGTATCCGAGTCTTCTATCAAAAGTTACAGCTATTCATATGAAGTTGTACAAAATAGCTTTCTTTCGCCAAGACAGTGCGTTTCTCACTGTTACATGCATTTGAATGGGGAACTCGACCGAAACAAAGTATAGGTTTTCATTATGTGAATATCTTGGAAATCTTAGCTCAAACAGCTGCAAAACCTGTTTTCCCAGCACGGAGACCTTGAGTTCTATAATATAAAGCCATAAACATGTTTGTCTGAGTCTTCTATCAAAAGTTACAGCTATTTATATGAAGTTGTACAAAAACGCTTTCTTTCGCCAAGACAGTGCGTTTCTCACTGTTACATGCATTTGAATGGGGAACTCGACCGAAACAAAGTATAGGTTTTCATTATGTGAATAACTTAGAAATCTTAGCTCAAACAGCTGCAAAACCTGTTTTCCCAGCACGGAGACCTTGAGTTCTATAATATAAAGCCATAAACATGTTTGTCTGAGTCTTCTATCAAAAGTTACAGCTATTTATATGAAGTTGTACAAAAACGCTTTCTTTCGCCAAGACAGTGCGTTTCTCACTGTTACATGCATTTGAATGGGGAAGTCGACCGAAACAAAGTATAGGTTTTCATTATGTGAATAACTTGGAAATCTTAGCTCAAACAGCTGCAAAACCTGTTTTCCCAGAACGGGAACCTTGAGTTCTATAAAATGAAGCCATAAATCTGTGTATCCGAGTCTTCTATCAAAAGTTACAGCTATTTATATGAAGTTGTACAAAAACGCTTTCTTTCGCCAAGACAGTGCGTTTCTCACTGTTACATGCATTTGAATGGGGAACTCGACCGAAACAAAGTATAAGTTTTCATTATGTGAATAACTTGGAAATCTTAGCTCAAACAGCTGCAAAACCTGTTTTCCCAGCACGGGAACCTTGAGTTCTATAAGATAAAGCCATAAACATGTGTATCCGAGTCTTCTATCAAAAGTTACAGCTATTCATATGAAGTTGTACAAAATAGCTTTCTTTCGCCAAGACAGTGCGTTTCTCACTGTTACATGCATTTGAATGGGGAACTCGACCGAAACAAAGTATAAGTTTTCATTATGTGAATAACTTGGAAATCTTAGCTCAAACAGCTGCAAAACCTGTTTTCCCAGCACGGAGACCTTGAGTTCTATAATATAAAGCCATAAACATGTTTGTCTGAGTCTTCTATCAAAAGTTACAGCTATTTATATGAAGTTGTACAAAAACGCTTTCTTTCGCCAAGACAGTGCGTTTCTCACTGTTACATGCATTTGAATGGGGAAGTCGACCGAAACAAAGTATAGGTTTTCATTATGTGAATAACTTGGAAATCTTAGCTCAAACAGCTGCAAAACCTGTTTTCCCAGCACGGGAACCTTGAGTTCTATAAGATAAAGCCATAAACATGTGTATCCGAGTCTTCTATCAAAAGTTACAGCTATTCATATGAAGTTGTACAAAATAGCTTTCTTTCGCCAAGACAGTGCGTTTCTCACTGTTACATGCATTTGAATGGGGAACTCGACCGAAACAAAGTATAAGTTTTCATTATGTGAATAACTTGGAAATCTTAGCTCAAACAGCTGCAAAACCTGTTTTCCCAGCACGGGAACCTTGAGTTCTATAAGATAAAGCCATAAACATGTGTATCCGAGTCTTCTATCAAAAGTTACAGCTATTCATATGAAGTTGTACAAAATAGCTTTCTTTCGCCAAGACAGTGCGTTTCTCACTGTTACATGCATTTGAATGGGGAACTCGACCGAAACAAAGTATAGGTTTTCATTATGTGAATAACTTGGAAATCTTAGCTCAAACAGCTGCAAAACCTGTTTTCCCAGCACGGGAACCTTGAGTTCTATAAGATAAAGCCATAAACATGTGTATCCGAGTCTTCTATCAAATTTACAGCTATTCATATGAAGTTGTACAAAATAGCTTTCTTTCGCCAAGACAGTGCGTTTCTCACTGTTACATGCATTTGAATGGGGAAGTCGACCGAAACAAAGTATAGGTTTTCATTATGTGAATAACTTAGAAATCTTAGCTCAAACAGCTGCAAAACCTGTTTTCCCAGCACGGAGACCTTGAGTTCTATAATATAAAGCCATAAACATGTTTGTCTGAGTCTTCTATCAAAAGTTACAGCTATTTATATGAAGTTGTACAAAATAGCTTTCTTTCGCCAAGACAGTGCGTTTCTCACTGTTACATGCATTTGAATGGGGAACTCGACCGAAACAAAGTATAGGTTTTCATTATGTGAATAACTTGGAAATCTTAGCTCAAACAGCTGCAAAACCTGTTTTCCCAGCACGGGAACCTTGAGTTCTATAAGATAAAGCCATAAACATGTGTATCCGAGTCTTCTATCAAAAGTTACAGCTATTCATATGAAGTTGTACAAAATAGCTTTCTTTCGCCAAGACAGTGCGTTTCTCACTGTTACATGCATTTGAATGGGGAACTCGACCGAAACAAAGTATAGGTTTTCATTATGTGAATATCTTGGAAATCTTAGCTCAAACAGCTGCAAAACCTGTTTTCCCAGCACGGAGACCTTGAGTTCTATAATATAAAGCCATAAACATGTTTGTCTGAGTCTTCTATCAAAAGTTACAGCTATTTATATGAAGTTGTACAAAAACGCTTTCTTTCGCCAAGACAGTGCGTTTCTCACTGTTACATGCATTTGAATGGGGAACTCGACCGAAACAAAGTATAGGTTTTCATTATGTGAATAACTTAGAAATCTTAGCTCAAACAGCTGCAAAACCTGTTTTCCCAGCACGGAGACCTTGAGTTCTATAATATAAAGCCATAAACATGTTTGTCTGAGTCTTCTATCAAAAGTTACAGCTATTTATATGAAGTTGTACAAAAACGCTTTCTTTCGCCAAGACAGTGCGTTTCTCACTGTTACATGCATTTGAATGGGGAAGTCGACCGAAACAAAGTATAGGTTTTCATTATGTGAATAACTTGGAAATCTTAGCTCAAACAGCTGCAAAACCTGTTTTCCCAGCACGGGGAACGTGAGTTCTATAAAATAAAGCCATAACATGTGTATCCGAGTCTTCTATCAAAAGTTACAGCTATTCATATGAAGTTGTACAAAAACGCTTTCTTTCGCCAAGACAGTGCGTTTCTCACTGTTACATGCATTTGAATGGGGAACTCGACCGAAACAAAGTATAGGTTTTCATTATGTGAATAACTTGGAAATCTTAGCTCAAACAGCTGCAAAACCTGTTTTCCCAGCACGGGAACCTTGAGTTCTATAAGATAAAGCCATAAACATGTGTATCCGAGTCTTCTATCAAATTTACAGCTATTCATATGAAGTTGTACAAAATAGCTTTCTTTCGCCAAGACAGTGCGTTTCTCACTGTTACATGCATTTGAATGGGGAAGTCGACCGAAACAAAGTATAGGTTTTCATTATGTGAATAACTTAGAAATCTTAGCTCAAACAGCTGCAAAACCTGTTTTCCCAGCACGGAGACCTTGAGTTCTATAATATAAAGCCATAAACATGTTTGTCTGAGTCTTCTATCAAAAGTTACAGCTATTTATATGAAGTTGTACAAAATAGCTTTCTTTCGCCAAGACAGTGCGTTTCTCACTGTTACATGCATTTGAATGGGGAACTCGACCGAAACAAAGTATAGGTTTTCATTATGTGAATAACTTGGAAATCTTAGCTCAAACAGCTGCAAAACCTGTTTTCCCAGCACGGGAACCTTGAGTTCTATAAGATAAAGCCATAAACATGTGTATCCGAGTCTTCTATCAAAAGTTACAGCTATTCATATGAAGTTGTACAAAATAGCTTTCTTTCGCCAAGACAGTGCGTTTCTCACTGTTACATGCATTTGAATGGGGAACTCGACCGAAACAAAGTATAGGTTTTCATTATGTGAATATCTTGGAAATCTTAGCTCAAACAGCTGCAAAACCTGTTTTCCCAGCACGGAGACCTTGAGTTCTATAATATAAAGCCATAAACATGTTTGTCTGAGTCTTCTATCAAAAGTTACAGCTATTTATATGAAGTTGTACAAAAACGCTTTCTTTCGCCAAGACAGTGCGTTTCTCACTGTTACATGCATTTGAATGGGGAACTCGACCGAAACAAAGTATAGGTTTTCATTATGTGAATAACTTAGAAATCTTAGCTCAAACAGCTGCAAAACCTGTTTTCCCAGCACGGAGACCTTGAGTTCTATAATATAAAGCCATGAACATGTTTGTCTGAGTCTTCTATCAAAAGTTACAGCTATTTATATGAAGTTGTACAAAAACGCTTTCTTTCGCCAAGACAGTGCGTTTCTCACTGTTACATGCATTTGAATGGGGAAGTCGACCGAAACAAAGTATAGGTTTTCATTATGTGAATAACTTGGAAATCTTAGCTCAAACAGCTGCAAAACCTGTTTTCCCAGCACGGGGAACGTGAGTTCTATAAAATAAAGCCATAACATGTGTATCCGAGTCTTCTATCAAAAGTTACAGCTATTCATATGAAGTTGTACAAAAACGCTTTCTTTCGCCAAGACAGTGCGTTTCTCACTGTTACATGCATTTGAATGGGGAACTCGACCGAAACAAAGTATAGGTTTTCATTATGTGAATAACTTGGAAATCTTAGCTCAAACAGCTGCAAAACCTGTTTTCCCAGCACGGAGACCTTGAGTTCTATAAGATAAAGCCATAAACATGTGTATCCGAGTCTTCTATCAAAAGTTACAGCTATTCATATGAAGTTGTACAAAATAGCTTTCTTTCGCCAAGACAGTGCGTTTCTCACTGTTACATGTATTTGAATGGGGAACTCGACCGAAACAAAGTATAGGTTTTCATTATGTGAATAACTTGGAAATCTTAGCTCAAACAGCTGCAAAACCTGTTTTCCCAGCACGGGGAACGTGAGTTCTATAAAATAAAGCCATAACATGTGTATCCGAGTCTTCTATCAAAAGTTACAGCTATTCATATGAAGTTGTACAAAATAGCTTTCTTTCGCCAAGACAGTGCGTTTCTCACTGTTACATGCATTTGAATGGGGAACTCGACCGAAACAAAGTATAAGTTTTCATTATGTGAATAACTTGGAAATCTTAGCTCAAACAGCTGCAAAACCTGTTTTCCCAGCACGGAGACCTTGAGTTCTATAATATAAAGCCATAAACATGTTTGTCTGAGTCTTCTATCAAAAGTTACAGCTATTTATATGAAGTTGTACAAAAACGCTTTCTTTCGCCAAGACAGTGCGTTTCTCACTGTTACATGCATTTGAATGGGGAAGTCGACCGAAACAAAGTATAGGTTTTCATTATGTGAATAACTTGGAAATCTTAGCTCAAACAGCTGCAAAACCTGTTTTCCCAGAACGGGAACCTTGAGTTCTATAAAATGAAGCCATAAATCTGTGTATCCGAGTCTTCTATCAAAAGTTACAGCTATTTATATGAAGTTGTACAAAAACGCTTTCTTTCGCCAAGACAGTGCGTTTCTCACTGTTACATGCATTTGAATGGGGAACTCGACCGAAACAAAGTATAAGTTTTCATTATGTGAATAACTTGGAAATCTTAGCTCAAACAGCTGCAAAACCTGTTTTCCCAGCACGGGAACCTTGAGTTCTATAAGATAAAGCCATAAACATGTGTATCCGAGTCTTCTATCAAAAGTTACAGCTATTCATATGAAGTTGTACAAAATAGCTTTCTTTCGCCAAGACAGTGCGTTTCTCACTGTTACATGCATTTGAATGGGGAACTCGACCGAAACAAAGTATAGGTTTTCATTATGTGAATAACTTGGAAATCTTAGCTCAAACAGCTGCAAAACCTGTTTTCCCAGCACGGGGAACGTGAGTTCTATAAAATAAAGCCATAACATGTGTATCCGAGTCTTCTATCAAAAGTTACAGCTATTCATATGAAGTTGTACAAAATAGCTTTCTTTCGCCAAGACAGTGCGTTTCTCACTGTTACATGCATTTGAATGGGGAACTCGACCGAAACAAAGTATAAGTTTTCATTATGTGAATAACTTGGAAATCTTAGCTCAAACAGCTGCAAAACCTGTTTTCCCAGCACGGAGACCTTGAGTTCTATAATATAAAGCCATAAACATGTTTGTCTGAGTCTTCTATCAAAAGTTACAGCTATTTATATGAAGTTGTACAAAAACGCTTTCTTTCGCCAAGACAGTGCGTTTCTCACTGTTACATGCATTTGAATGGGGAAGTCGACCGAAACAAAGTATAGGTTTTCATTATGT
Organism: Rhamphochromis longiceps; assembly: GCF_057381845.1. NCBI lineage: Eukaryota > Metazoa > Chordata > Actinopteri > Cichliformes > Cichlidae > Rhamphochromis > Rhamphochromis longiceps. The sequence goes on from NC_140574.1 coordinate 31,410,522, forward strand.
GAATAACTTGGAAATCTTAGCTCAAACAGCTGCAAAACCTGTTTTCCCAGAACGGGAACCTTGAGTTCTATAAAATAAAGCCATAAATCTGTGTATCCGAGTCTTCTATCAAAAGTTACAGCTATTTATATGAAGTTGTACAAAAACGCTTTCTTTCGCCAAGACAGTGCGTTTCTCACTGTTACATGCATTTGAATGGGGAACTCGACCGAAACAAAGTATAGGTTTTCATTATGTGAATAACTTGGAAATCTTAGCTCAAACAGCTGCAAAACCTGTTTTCCCAGCACGGAGACCTTGAGTTCTATAATATAAAGCCATAAACATGTTTGTCTGAGTCTTCTATCAAAAGTTACAGCTATTCATATGAAGTTGTACAAAAACGCTTTCTTTCGCCAAGACAGTGCGTTTCTCACTGTTACATGCATTTGAATGGGGAACTCGACCGAAACAAAGTATAGGTTTTCATTATGTGAATAACTTGGAAATCTTAGCTCAAACAGCTGCAAAACCTGTTTTCCCAGCACGGGAACCTTGAGTTCTATAAGATAAAGCCATAAACATGTGTATCCGAGTCTTCTATCAAAAGTTACAGCTATTCATATGAAGTTGTACAAAATAGCTTTCTTTCGCCAAGACAGTGCGTTTCTCACTGTTACATGCATTTGAATGGGGAACTCGACCGAAACAAAGTATAGGTTTTCATTATGTGAATAACTTGGAAATCTTAGCTCAAACAGCTGCAAAACCTGTTTTCCCAGCACGGAGACCTTGAGTTCTATAATATAAAGCCATAAACATGTTTGTCTGAGTCTTCTATCAAAAGTTACAGCTATTTATATGAAGTTGTACAAAAACGCTTTCTTTCGCCAAGACAGTGCGTTTCTCACTGTTACATGCATTTGAATGGGGAACTCGACCGAAACAAAGTATAGGTTTTCATTATGTGAATAACTTGGAAATCTTAGCTCAAACAGCTGCAAAACCTGTTTTCCCAGCACGGGGAACGTGAGTTCTATAAAATAAAGTCATAACGTGTATCCGAGTCTTCTATCAAAAGTTACAGCTATTTATATGAAGTTGTACAAAAACGCTTTCTTTCGCCAAGACAGTGCGTTTCTCACTGTTACATGCATTTGAATGGGGAAGTCGACCGAAACAAAGTATAGGTTTTCATTATGTGAATAACTTGGAAATCTTAGCTCAAACAGCTGCAAAACCTGTTTTCCCAGAACGGGAACCTTGAGTTCTATAAAATAAAGCCATAAATCTGTGTATCCGAGTCTTCTATCAAAAGTTACAGCTATTTATATGAAGTTGTACAAAAACGCTTTCTTTCGCCAAGACAGTGCGTTTCTCACTGTTACATGCATTTGAATGGGGAACTCGACCGAAACAAAGTATAGGTTTTCATTATGTGAATAACTTGGAAATCTTAGCTCAAACAGCTGCAAAACCTGTTTTCCCAGCACGGGAACCTTGAGTTCTATAAGATAAAGCCATAAACATGTGTATCCGAGTCTTCTATCAAAAGTTACAGCTATTCATATGAAGTTGTACAAAATAGCTTTCTTTCGCCAAGACAGTGCGTTTCTCACTGTTACATGCATTTGAATGGGGAACTCGACCGAAACAAAGTATAAGTTTTCATTATGTGAATAACTTGGAAATCTTAGCTCAAACAGCTGCAAAACCTGTTTTCCCAGCACGGGAACCTTGAGTTCTATAAGATAAAGCCATAAACATGTGTATCCGAGTCTTCTATCAAAAGTTACAGCTATTCATATGAAGTTGTACAAAAACGCTTTCTTTCGCCAAGACAGTGCGTTTCTCACTGTTACATGCATTTGAATGGGGAACTCGACCGAAACAAAGTATAAGTTTTCATTATGTGAATAACTTGGAAATCTTAGCTCAAACAGCTGCAAAACCTGTTTTCCCAGCACGGGAACCTTGAGTTCTATAAGATAAAGCCATAAACATGTGTATCCGAGTCTTCTATCAAAAGTTACAGCTATTCATATGAAGTTGTACAAAATAGCTTTCTTTCGCCAAGACAGTGCGTTTCTCACTGTTACATGCATTTGAATGGGGAACTCGACCGAAACAAAGTATAGGTTTTCATTATGTGAATAACTTGGAAATCTTAGCTCAAACAGCTGCAAAACCTGTTTTCCCAGCACGGAGACCTTGAGTTCTATAATATAAAGCCATAAACATGTTTGTCTGAGTCTTCTATCAAAAGTTACAGCTATTCATATGAAGTTGTACAAAAACGCTTTCTTTCGCCAAGACAGTGCGTTTCTCACTGTTACATGCATTTGAATGGGGAACTCGACCGAAACAAAGTATAGGTTTTCATTATGTGAATAACTTGGAAATCTTAGCTCAAACAGCTGCAAAACCTGTTTTCCCAGCACGGGAACCTTGAGTTCTATAAGATAAAGCCATAAACATGTGTATCCGAGTCTTCTATCAAAAGTTACAGCTATTCATATGAAGTTGTACAAAATAGCTTTCTTTCGCCAAGACAGTGCGTTTCTCACTGTTACATGCATTTGAATGGGGAACTCGACCGAAACAAAGTATAAGTTTTCATTATGTGAATAACTTGGAAATCTTAGCTCAAACAGCTGCAAAACCTGTTTTCCCAGCACGGAGACCTTGAGTTCTATAATATAAAGCCATAAACATGTGTATCCGAGTCTTCTATCAAAAGTTACAGCTATTTATATGAAGTTGTACAAAAACGCTTTCTTTCGCCAAGACAGTGCGTTTCTCACTGTTACATGCATTTGAATGGGGAAGTCGACCGAAACAAAGTATAGGTTTTCATTATGTGAATAACTTGGAAATCTTAGCTCAAACAGCTGCAAAACCTGTTTTCCCAGAACGGGAACCTTGAGTTCTATAAAATAAAGCCATAAATCTGTGTATCCGAGTCTTCTATCAAAAGTTACAGCTATTTATATGAAGTTGTACAAAAACGCTTTCTTTCGCCAAGACAGTGCGTTTCTCACTGTTACATGCATTTGAATGGGGAACTCGACCGAAACAAAGTATAGGTTTTCATTATGTGAATAACTTGGAAATCTTAGCTCAAACAGCTGCAAAACCTGTTTTCCCAGCACGGGAACCTTGAGTTCTATAAGATAAAGCCATAAACATGTGTATCCGAGTCTTCTATCAAAAGTTACAGCTATTCATATGAAGTTGTACAAAATAGCTTTCTTTCGCCAAGACAGTGCGTTTCTCACTGTTACATGCATTTGAATGGGGAACTCGACCGAAACAAAGTATAAGTTTTCATTATGTGAATAACTTGGAAATCTTAGCTCAAACAGCTGCAAAACCTGTTTTCCCAGCACGGGAACCTTGAGTTCTATAAGATAAAGCCATAAACATGTGTATCCGAGTCTTCTATCAAAAGTTACAGCTATTCATATGAAGTTGTACAAAATAGCTTTCTTTCGCCAAGACAGTGCGTTTCTCACTGTTACATGCATTTGAATGGGGAACTCGACCGAAACAAAGTATAAGTTTTCATTATGTGAATAACTTGGAAATCTTAGCTCAAACAGCTGCAAAACCTGTTTTCCCAGCACGGGAACCTTGAGTTCTATAAGATAAAGCCATAAACATGTGTATCCGAGTCTTCTATCAAAAGTTACAGCTATTCATATGAAGTTGTACAAAATAGCTTTCTTTCGCCAAGACAGTGCGTTTCTCACTGTTACATGCATTTGAATGGGGAACTCGACCGAAACAAAGTATAGGTTTTCATTATGTGAATAACTTGGAAATCTTAGCTCAAACAGCTGCAAAACCTGTTTTCCCAGCACGGAGACCTTGAGTTCTATAATATAAAGCCATAAACATGTTTGTCTGAGTCTTCTATCAAAAGTTACAGCTATTCATATGAAGTTGTACAAAAACGCTTTCTTTCGCCAAGACAGTGCGTTTCTCACTGTTACATGCATTTGAATGGGGAACTCGACCGAAACAAAGTATAGGTTTTCATTATGTGAATAACTTGGAAATCTTAGCTCAAACAGCTGCAAAACCTGTTTTCCCAGCACGGGAACCTTGAGTTCTATAAGATAAAGCCATAAACATGTGTATCCGAGTCTTCTATCAAAAGTTACAGCTATTCATATGAAGTTGTACAAAATAGCTTTCTTTCGCCAAGACAGTGCGTTTCTCACTGTTACATGCATTTGAATGGGGAACTCGACCGAAACAAAGTATAAGTTTTCATTATGTGAATAACTTGGAAATCTTAGCTCAAACAGCTGCAAAACCTGTTTTCCCAGCACGGAGACCTTGAGTTCTATAATATAAAGCCATAAACATGTGTATCCGAGTCTTCTATCAAAAGTTACAGCTATTTATATGAAGTTGTACAAAAACGCTTTCTTTCGCCAAGACAGTGCGTTTCTCACTGTTACATGCATTTGAATGGGGAAGTCGACCGAAACAAAGTATAGGTTTTCATTATGTGAATAACTTGGAAATCTTAGCTCAAACAGCTGCAAAACCTGTTTTCCCAGAACGGGAACCTTGAGTTCTATAAAATAAAGCCATAAATCTGTGTATCCGAGTCTTCTATCAAAAGTTACAGCTATTTATATGAAGTTGTACAAAAACGCTTTCTTTCGCCAAGACAGTGCGTTTCTCACTGTTACATGCATTTGAATGGGGAACTCGACCGAAACAAAGTATAGGTTTTCATTATGTGAATAACTTGGAAATCTTAGCTCAAACAGCTGCAAAACCTGTTTTCCCAGCACGGGAACCTTGAGTTCTATAAGATAAAGCCATAAACATGTGTATCCGAGTCTTCTATCAAAAGTTACAGCTATTCATATGAAGTTGTACAAAAACGTTTTCTTTCGCCAAGACAGTGCGTTTCTCACTGTTACATGCATTTGAATGGGGAACTCGACCGAAACAAAGTATAGGTTTTCATTATGTGAATAACTTGGAAATCTTAGCTCAAACAGCTGCAAAACCTGTTTTCCCAGCACGGGAACCTTGAGTTCTATAAGATAAAGCCATAAACATGTGTATCCGAGTCTTCTATCAAAAGTTACAGCTATTCATATGAAGTTGTACAAAATAGCTTTCTTTCGCCAAGACAGTGCGTTTCTCACTGTTACATGCATTTGAATGGGGAACTCGACCGAAACAAAGTATAAGTTTTCATTATGTGAATAACTTGGAAATCTTAGCTCAAACAGCTGCAAAACCTGTTTTCCCAGCACGGGAACCTTGAGTTCTATAAGATAAAGCCATAAACATGTGTATCCGAGTCTTCTATCAAAAGTTACAGCTATTCATATGAAGTTGTACAAAATAGCTTTCTTTCGCCAAGACAGTGCGTTTCTCACTGTTACATGCATTTGAATGGGGAACTCGACCGAAACAAAGTATAGGTTTTCATTATGTGAATAACTTGGAAATCTTAGCTCAAACAGCTGCAAAACCTGTTTTCCCAGCACGGAGACCTTGAGTTCTATAATATAAAGCCATAAACATGTTTGTCTGAGTCTTCTATCAAAAGTTACAGCTATTCATATGAAGTTGTACAAAAACGCTTTCTTTCGCCAAGACAGTGCGTTTCTCACTGTTACATGCATTTGAATGGGGAACTCGACCGAAACAAAGTATAGGTTTTCATTATGTGAATAACTTGGAAATCTTAGCTCAAACAGCTGCAAAACCTGTTTTCCCAGCACGGGAACCTTGAGTTCTATAAGATAAAGCCATAAACATGTGTATCCGAGTCTTCTATCAAAAGTTACAGCTATTCATATGAAGTTGTACAAAATAGCTTTCTTTCGCCAAGACAGTGCGTTTCTCACTGTTACATGCATTTGAATGGGGAACTCGACCGAAACAAAGTATAAGTTTTCATTATGTGAATAACTTGGAAATCTTAGCTCAAACAGCTGCAAAACCTGTTTTCCCAGCACGGGAACCTTGAGTTCTATAAGATAAAGCCATAAACATGTGTATCCGAGTCTTCTATCAAAAGTTACAGCTATTCATATGAAGTTGTACAAAATAGCTTTCTTTCGCCAAGACAGTGCGTTTCTCACTGTTACATGCATTTGAATGGGGAACTCGACCGAAACAAAGTATAGGTTTTCATTATGTGAATAACTTGGAAATCTTAGCTCAAACAGCTGCAAAACCTGTTTTCCCAGCACGGGGAACGTGAGTTCTATAAAATAAAGCCATAACATGTGTATCCGAGTCTTCTATCAAAAGTTACAGCTATTCATATGAAGTTGTACAAAATAGCTTTCTTTCGCCAAGACAGTGCGTTTCTCACTGTTACATGCATTTGAATGGGGAACTCGACCGAAACAAAGTATAAGTTTTCATTATGTGAATAACTTGGAAATCTTAGCTCAAACAGCTGCAAAACCTGTTTTCCCAGCACGGAGACCTTGAGTTCTATAATATAAAGCCATAAACATGTTTGTCTGAGTCTTCTATCAAAAGTTACAGCTATTTATATGAAGTTGTACAAAAACGCTTTCTTTCGCCAAGACAGTGCGTTTCTCACTGTTACATGCATTTGAATGGGGAAGTCGACCGAAACAAAGTATAGGTTTTCATTATGTGAATAACTTGGAAATCTTAGCTCAAACAGCTGCAAAACCTGTTTTCCCAAAACGGGAACCTTGAGTTCTATAAAATAAAGCCATAAATCTGTGTATCCGAGTCTTCTATCAAAAGTTACAGCTATTTATATGAAGTTGTACAAAAACGCTTTCTTTCGCCAAGACAGTGCGTTTCTCACTGTTACATGCATTTGAATGGGGAACTCGACCGAAACAAAGTATAGGTTTTCATTATGTGAATAACTTGGAAATCTTAGCTCAAACAGCTGCAAAACCTGTTTTCCCAGCACGGGAACCTTGAGTTCTATAAGATAAAGCCATAAACATGTGTATCCGAGTCTTCTATCAAAAGTTACAGCTATTCATATGAAGTTGTACAAAATAGCTTTCTTTCGCCAAGACAGTGCGTTTCTCACTGTTACATGCATTTGAATGGGGAACTCGACCGAAACAAAGTATAAGTTTTCATTATGTGAATAACTTGGAAATCTTAGCTCAAACAGCTGCAAAACCTGTTTTCCCAGCACGGGAACCTTGAGTTCTATAAGATAAAGCCATAAACATGTGTATCCGAGTCTTCTATCAAAAGTTACAGCTATTCATATGAAGTTGTACAAAATAGCTTTCTTTCGCCAAGACAGTGCGTTTCTCACTGTTACATGTATTTGAATGGGGAACTCGACCGAAACAAAGTATAGGTTTTCATTATGTGAATAACTTGGAAATCTTAGCTCAAACAGCTGCAAAACCTGTTTTCCCAGCACGGGGAACGTGAGTTCTATAAAATAAAGCCATAACATGTGTATCCGAGTCTTCTATCAAAAGTTACAGCTATTCATATGAAGTTGTACAAAATAGCTTTCTTTCGCCAAGACAGTGCGTTTCTCACTGTTACATGCATTTGAATGGGGAACTCGACCGAAACAAAGTATAAGTTTTCATTATGTGAATAACTTGGAAATCTTAGCTCAAACAGCTGCAAAACCTGTTTTCCCAGAACGGGAACCTTGAGTTCTATAAAATAAAGCCATAAATCTGTGTATCCGAGTCTTCTATCAAAAGTTACAGCTATTTATATGAAGTTGTACAAAAACGCTTTCTTTCGCCAAGACAGTGCGTTTCTCACTGTTACATGCATTTGAATGGGGAACTCGACCGAAACAAAGTATAGGTTTTCATTATGTGAATAACTTGGAAATCTTAGCTCAAACAGCTGCAAAACCTGTTTTCCCAGCACGGGAACCTTGAGTTCTATAAGATAAAGCCATAAACATGTGTATCCGAGTCTTCTATCAAAAGTTACAGCTATTCATATGAAGTTGTACAAAATAGCTTTCTTTCGCCAAGACAGTGCGTTTCTCACTGTTACATGCATTTGAATGGGGAACTCGACCGAAAAGAAGTATAAGTTTTCATTATGTGAATAACTTGGAAATCTTAGCTCAAACAGCTGCAAAACCTGTTTTCCCAGCACGGGAACCTTGAGTTCTATAAGATAAAGCCATAAACATGTGTATCCGAGTCTTCTATCAAAAGTTACAGCTATTCATATGAAGTTGTACAAAATAGCTTTCTTTCGCCAAGACAGTGCGTTTCTCACTGTTACATGCATTTGAATGGGGAACTCGACCGAAACAAAGTATAGGTTTTCATTATGTGAATAACTTGGAAATCTTAGCTCAAACAGCTGCAAAACCTGTTTTCCCAGCACGGGAACCTTGAGTTCTATAAGATAAAGCCATAAACATGTGTATCCGAGTCTTCTATCAAAAGTTACAGCTATTCATATGAAGTTGTACAAAATAGCTTTCTTTCGCCAAGACAGTGCGTTTCTCACTGTTACATGCATTTGAATGGGGAACTCGACCGAAACAAAGTATAGGTTTTCATTATGTGAATAACTTGGAAATCTTAGCTCAAACAGCTGCAAAACCTGTTTTCCCAGCACGGAGACCTTGAGTTCTATAATATAAAGCCATAAACATGTTTGTCTGAGTTTTCTATCAAAAGTTACAGCTATTTATATGAAGTTGTACAAAAACGCTTTCTTTCGCCAAGACAGTGCGTTTCTCACTGTTACATGCATTTGAATGGGGAACTCGACCGAAACAAAGTATAGGTTTTCATTATGTGAATAACTTGGAAATCTTAGCTCAAACAGCTGCAAAACTTGTTTTCCCAGCACGGAGACCTTGAGTTCTATAAGATAAGGCCATAAACATGTGTATCCGAGTCTTCTATCAAAAGTTACAGCTATTCATATGAAGTTGTACAAAAACGCTTTCTTTCGCCAAGACAGTGCGTTTCTCACTGTTACATGCATTTGAATGGGGAACTCGACCGAAACAAAGTATAGGTTTTCATTATGTGAATAACTTGGAAATCTTAGCTCAAACAGCTGCAAAACCTGTTTTCCCAGCACGGAGACCTTGAGTTCTATAAGATAAAGCCATAAACATGTGTATCCGAGTCTTCTATCAAAAGTTACAGCTATTCATATGAAGTTGTACAAAATAGCTTTCTTTCGCCAAGACAGTGCGTTTCTCACTGTTACATGCATTTGAATGGGGAACTCGACCGAAACAAAGTATAGGTTTTCATTATGTGAATAACTTGGAAATCTTAGCTCAAACAGCTGCAAAACCTGTTTTCCCAGCACGGGAACCTTGAGTTCTATAAGATAAAGCCATAAACATGTGTATCCGAGTCTTCTATCAAAAGTTACAGCTATTCATATGAAGTTGTACAAAATAGCTTTCTTTCGCCAAGACAGTGCGTTTCTCACTGTTACATGCATTTGAATGGGGAACTCGACCGAAACAAAGTATAAGTTTTCATTATGTGAATAACTTGGAAATCTTAGCTCAAACAGCTGCAAAACCTGTTTTCCCAGCACGGGAACCTTGAGTTCTATAATATAAAGCCATAAACATGTTTGTCTGAGTCTTCTATCAAAAGTTACAGCTATTTATATGAAGTTGTACAAAAACGCTTTCTTTCGCCAAGACAGTGCGTTTCTCACTGTTACATGTATTTGAATGGGGAACTCGACCGAAACAAAGTATAGGTTTTCATTATGTGAATAACTTGGAAATCTTAGCTCAAACAGCTGCAAAACCTGTTTTCCCAGCACGGAGACCTTGAGTTCTATAAGATAAGGCCATAAACATGTGTATCCGAGTCTTCTATCAAAAGTTACAGCTATTCATATGAAGTTGTACAAAATAGCTTTCTTTCGCCAAGACAGTGCGTTTCTCACTGTTACATGCATTTGAATGGGGAAGTCGACCGAAACAAAGTATACGTTTTCATTATGTGAATAACTTGGAAATCTTAGCTCAAACAGCTGCAAAACCTGTTTTCCCAGCACGGGAACCTTGAGTTCTATAAGATAAAGCCATAAACATGTGTATCCGAGTCTTCTATCAAAAGTTACAGCTATTTATATGAAGTTGTACAAAAACGCTTTCTTTCGCCAAGACAGTGCGTTTCTCACTGTTACATGCATTTGAATGGGGAAGTCGACCGAAACAAAGTATAGGTTTTCATTATGTGAATAACTTGGAAATCTTAGCTCAAACAGCTGCAAAACCTGTTTTCCCAGCACGGGAACCTTGAGTTCTATAAGATAAAGCCATAAACATGTGTATCCGAGTCTTCTATCAAAAGTTACAGCTATTCATATGAAGTTGTACAAAATAGCTTTCTTTCGCCAAGACAGTGCGTTTCTCACTGTTACATGCATTTGAATGGGGAACTCGACCAAAACAAAGTATAAGTTTTCATTATGTGAATAACTTGGAAATCTTAGCTCAAACAGCTGCAAAACCTGTTTTCCCAGCACGGGAACCTTGAGTTCTATAAGATAAAGCCATAAACATGTGTATCCGAGTCTTCTATCAAAAGTTACAGCTATTCATATGAAGTTGTACAAAATAGCTTTCTTTCGCCAAGACAGTGCGTTTCTCACTGTTACATGCATTTGAATGGGGAACTCGACCGAAACAAAGTATAGGTTTTCATTATGTGAATAACTTGGAAATCTTAGCTCAAACAGCTGCAAAACCTGTTTTCCCAGCACGGGAACCTTGAGTTCTATAAGATAAAGCCATAAACATGTGTATCCGAGTCTTCTATCAAAAGTTACAGCTATTCATATGAAGTTGTACAAAATAGCTTTCTTTCGCCAAGACAGTGCGTTTCTCACTGTTACATGCATTTGAATGGGGAAGTCGACCGAAACAAAGTATAGGTTTTCATTATGTGAATAACTTGGAAATCTTAGCTCAAACAGCTGCAAAACCTGTTTTCCCAGCACGGAGACCTTGAGTTCTATAAGATAAAGCCATAAACATGTGTATCCGAGTCTTCTATCAAAAGTTACAGCTATTCATATGAAGTTGTACAAAATAGCTTTCTTTCGCCAAGACAGTGCGTTTCTCACTGTTACATGTATTTGAATGGGGAACTCGACCGAAACAAAGTATAGGTTTTCATTATGTGAATAACTTGGAAATCTTAGCTCAAACAGCTGCAAAACCTGTTTTCCCAGCACGGGGAACGTGAGTTCTATAAAATAAAGCCATAACATGTGTATCCGAGTCTTCTATCAAAAGTTACAGCTATTCATATGAAGTTGTACAAAATAGCTTTCTTTCGCCAAGACAGTGCGTTTCTCACTGTTACATGCATTTGAATGGGGAACTCGACCGAAACAAAGTATAAGTTTTCATTATGTGAATAACTTGGAAATCTTAGCTCAAACAGCTGCAAAACCTGTTTTCCCAGCACGGAGACCTTGAGTTCTATAATATAAAGCCATAAACATGTTTGTCTGAGTCTTCTATCAAAAGTTACAGCTATTTATATGAAGTTGTACAAAAACGCTTTCTTTCGCCAAGACAGTGCGTTTCTCACTGTTACATGCATTTGAATGGGGAAGTCGACCGAAACAAAGTATAGGTTTTCATTATGTGAATAACTTGGAAATCTTAGCTCAAACAGCTGCAAAACCTGTTTTCCCAGAACGGGAACCTTGAGTTCTATAAGATAAAGCCATAAACATGTGTATCCGAGTCTTCTATCAAAAGTTACAGCTATTCATATGAAGTTGTACAAAATAGCTTTCTTTCGCCAAGACAGTGCGTTTCTCACTGTTACATGCATTTGAATGGGGAACTCGACCGAAACAAAGTATAGGTTTTCATTATGTGAATAACTTGGAAATCTTAGCTCAAACAGCTGCAAAACCTGTTTTCCCAGCACGGGAACCTTGAGTTCTATAAGATAAAGCCATAAACATGTGTATCCGAGTCTTCTATCAAAAGTTACAGCTATTCATATGAAGTTGTACAAAATAGCTTTCTTTCGCCAAGACAGTGCGTTTCTCACTGTTACATGCATTTGAATGGGGAACTCGACCGAAACAAAGTATAAGTTTTCATTATGTGAATAACTTGGAAATCTTAGCTCAAACAGCTGCAAAACCTGTTTTCCCAGCACGGAGACCTTGAGTTCTATAATATAAAGCCATAAACATGTTTGTCTGAGTCTTCTATCAAAAGTTACAGCTATTTATATGAAGTTGTACAAAAACGCTTTCTTTCGCCAAGACAGTGCGTTTCTCACTGTTACATGCATTTGAATGGGGAAGTCGACCGAAACAAAGTATAGGTTTTCATTATGTGAATAACTTGGAAATCTTAGCTCAAACAGCTGCAAAACCTGTTTTCCCAGCACGGGAACCTTGAGTTCTATAAGATAAAGCCATAAACATGTGTATCCGAGTCTTCTATCAAAAGTTACAGCTATTCATATGAAGTTGTACAAAATAGCTTTCTTTCGCCAAGACAGTGCGTTTCTCACTGTTACATGCATTTGAATGGGGAACTCGACCAAAACAAAGTATAAGTTTTCATTATGTGAATAACTTGGAAATCTTAGCTCAAACAGCTGCAAAACCTGTTTTCCCAGCACGGGAACCTTGAGTTCTATAAGATAAAGCCATAAACATGTGTATCCGAGTCTTCTATCAAAAGTTACAGCTATTCATATGAAGTTGTACAAAATAGCTTTCTTTCGCCAAGACAGTGCGTTTCTCACTGTTACATGCATTTGAATGGGGAACTCGACCGAAACAAAGTATAGGTTTTCATTATGTGAATAACTTGGAAATCTTAGCTCAAACAGCTGCAAAACCTGTTTTCCCAGCACGGGAACCTTGAGTTCTATAAGATAAAGCCATAAACATGTGTATCCGAGTCTTCTATCAAAAGTTACAGCTATTCATATGAAGTTGTACAAAATAGCTTTCTTTCGCCAAGACAGTGCGTTTCTCACTGTTACATGCATTTGAATGGGGAACTCGACCGAAACAAAGTATAGGTTTTCATTATGTGAATAACTTGGAAATCTTAGCTCAAACAGCTGCAAAACCTGTTTTCCCAGCACGGAGACCTTGAGTTCTATAAGATAAAGCCATAAACATGTGTATCCGAGTCTTCTATCAAAAGTTACAGCTATTCATATGAAGTTGTACAAAATAGCTTTCTTTCGCCAAGACAGTGCGTTTCTCACTGTTACATGTATTTGAATGGGGAACTCGACCGAAACAAAGTATAGGTTTTCATTATGTGAATAACTTGGAAATCTTAGCTCAAACAGCTGCAAAACCTGTTTTCCCAGCACGGGGAACGTGAGTTCTATAAAATAAAGCCATAACATGTGTATCCGAGTCTTCTATCAAAAGTTACAGCTATTCATATGAAGTTGTACAAAATAGCTTTCTTTCGCCAAGACAGTGCGTTTCTCACTGTTACATGCATTTGAATGGGGAACTCGACCGAAACAAAGTATAAGTTTTCATTATGTGAATAACTTGGAAATCTTAGCTCAAACAGCTGCAAAACCTGTTTTCCCAGCACGGAGACCTTGAGTTCTATAATATAAAGCCATAAACATGTTTGTCTGAGTCTTCTATCAAAAGTTACAGCTATTTATATGAAGTTGTACAAAAACGCTTTCTTTCGCCAAGACAGTGCGTTTCTCACTGTTACATGCATTTGAATGGGGAAGTCGACCGAAACAAAGTATAGGTTTTCATTATGTGAATAACTTGGAAATCTTAGCTCAAACAGCTGCAAAACCTGTTTTCCCAGAACGGGAACCTTGAGTTCTATAAGATAAAGCCATAAACATGTGTATCCGAGTCTTCTATCAAAAGTTACAGCTATTCATATGAAGTTGTACAAAATAGCTTTCTTTCGCCAAGACAGTGCGTTTCTCACTGTTACATGCATTTGAATGGGGAACTCGACCGAAACAAAGTATAGGTTTTCATTATGTGAATAACTTGGAAATCTTAGCTCAAACAGCTGCAAAACCTGTTTTCCCAGCACGGAGACCTTGAGTTCTATAAGATAAGGCCATAAACATGTGTATCCGAGTCTTCTATCAAAAGTTACAGCTATTCATATGAAGTTGTACAAAAACGCTTTCTTTCGCCAAGACAGTGCGTTTCTCACTGTTACATGCATTTGAATGGGGAACTCGACCGAAACAAAGTATAGGTTTTCATTATGTGAATAACTTGGAAATCTTAGCTCAAACAGCTGCAAAACCTGTTTTCCCAGCACGGGAACCTTGAGTTCTATAAGATAAAGCCATAAACATGTGTATCCGAGTCTTCTATCAAAAGTTACAGCTATTCACATGAAGTTGTACAAAATAGCTTTCTTTCGCCAAGACAGTGCGTTTCTCACTGTTACATGCATTTGAATGGGGAACTCGACCGAAACAAAGTATAAGTTTTCATTATGTGAATAACTTGGAAATCTTAGCTCAAACAGCTGCAAAACCTGTTTTCCCAGCACGGGAACCTTGAGTTCTATAAGATAAAGCCATAAACATGTGTATCCGAGTCTTCTATCAAAAGTTACAGCTATTCATATGAAGTTGTACAAAATAGCTTTCTTTCGCCAAGACAGTGCGTTTCTCACTGTTACATGCATTTGAATGGGGAACTCGACCGAAACAAAGTATAGGTTTTCATTATGTGAATAACTTGGAAATCTTAGCTCAAACAGCTGCAAAACCTGTTTTCCCAGCACGGGGAACGTGAGTTCTATAAAATAAAGCCATAACATGTGTATCCGAGTCTTCTATCAAAAGTTACAGCTATTCATATGAAGTTGTACAAAATAGCTTTCTTTCGCCAAGACAGTGCGTTTCTCACTGTTACATGCATTTGAATGGGGAACTCGACCGAAACAAAGTATAAGTTTTCATTATGTGAATAACTTGGAAATCTTAGCTCAAACAGCTGCAAAACCTGTTTTCCCAGCACGGAGACCTTGAGTTCTATAATATAAAGCCATAAACATGTTTGTCTGAGTCTTCTATCAAAAGTTACAGCTATTTATATGAAGTTGTACAAAAACGCTTTCTTTCGCCAAGACAGTGCGTTTCTCACTGTTACATGCATTTGAATGGGGAAGTCGACCGAAACAAAGTATAGGTTTTCATTATGTGAATAACTTGGAAATCTTAGCTCAAACAGCTGCAAAACCTGTTTTCCCAGAACGGGAACCTTGAGTTCTATAAAATAAAGCCATAAATCTGTGTATCCGAGTCTTCTATCAAAAGTTACAGCTATTTATATGAAGTTGTACAAAAACGCTTTCTTTCGCCAAGACAGTGCGTTTCTCACTGTTACATGCATTTGAATGGGGAACTCGACCGAAACAAAGTATAAGTTTTCATTATGTGAATAACTTGGAAATCTTAGCTCAAACAGCTGCAAAACCTGTTTTCCCAGCACGGGAACCTTGAGTTCTATAAGATAAAGCCATAAACATGTGTATCCGAGTCTTCTATCAAAAGTTACAGCTATTTATATGAAGTTGTACAAAAACGCTTTCTTTCGCCAAGACAGTGCGTTTCTCACTGTTACATGCATTTGAATGGGGAACTCGACCGAAACAAAGTATAGGTTTTCATTATGTGAATAACTTGGAAATCTTAGCTCAAACAGCTGCAAAACCTGTTTTCCCAGCACGGAGACCTTGAGTTCTATAATATAAAGCCATAAACATGTGTATCCGAGTCTTCTATCAAAAGTTACAGCTATTCATATGAAGTTGTACAAAATAGCTTTCTTTCGCCAAGACAGTGCGTTTCTCACTGTTACATGCATTTGAATGGGGAACTCGACCGAAACAAAGTATAAGTTTTCATTATGTGAATAACTTGGAAATCTTAGCTCAAACAGCTGCAAAACCTGTTTTCCCAGCACGGGGAACGTGAGTTCTATAAAATAAAGCCATAACATGTGTATCCGAGTCTTCTATCAAAAGTTACAGCTATTCATATGAAGTTGTACAAAATAGCTTTCTTTCGCCAAGACAGTGCGTTTCTCACTGTTACATGCATTTGAATGGGGAAGTCGACCGAAACAAAGTATAAGTTTTCATTATGTGAATAACTTGGAAATCTTAGCTCAAACAGCTGCAAAACCTGTTTTCCCAGCACGGAGACCTTGAGTTCTATAATATAAAGCCATAAACATGTTTGTCTGAGTCTTCTATCAAAAGTTACAGCTATTTATATGAAGTTGTACAAAAACGCTTTCTTTCGCCAAGACAGTGCGTTTCTCACTGTTACATGCATTTGAATGGGGAAGTCGACCGAAACAAAGTATAGGTTTTCATTATGTGAATAACTTGGAAATCTTAGCTCAAACAGCTGCAAAACCTGTTTTCCCAGAACGGGAACCTTGAGTTCTATAAAATAAAGCCATAAATCTGTGTATCCGAGTCTTCTATCAAAAGTTACAGCTATTTATATGAAGTTGTACAAAATAGCTTTCTTTCGCCAAGACAGTGCGTTTCTCACTGTTACATGCATTTGAATGGGGAACTCGACCGAAACAAAGTATAAGTTTTCATTATGTGAATAACTTGGAAATCTTAGCTCAAACAGCTGCAAAACCTGTTTTCCCAGCACGGGAACCTTGAGTTCTATAAGATAAAGCCATAAACATGTGTATCCGAGTCTTCTATCAAAAGTTACAGCTATTTATATGAAGTTGTACAAAAACGCTTTCTTTCGCCAAGACAGTGCGTTTCTCACTGTTACATGCATTTGAATGGGGAACTCGACCGAAACAAAGTATAGGTTTTCATTATGTGAATAACTTGGAAATCTTAGCTCAAACAGCTGCAAAACCTGTTTTCCCAGCACGGGAACCTTGAGTTCTATAAGATAAAGCCATAAACATGTGTATCCGAGTCTTCTATCAAAAGTTACAGCTATTCATATGAAGTTGTACAAAATAGCTTTCTTTCGCCAAGACAGTGCGTTTCTCACTGTTACATGCATTTGAATGGGGAACTCGACCGAAACAAAGTATAAGTTTTCATTATGTGAATAACTTGGAAATCTTAGCTCAAACAGCTGCAAAACCTGTTTTCCCAGCACGGGAACCTTGAGTTCTATAATATAAAGCCATAAACATGTGTATCCGAGTCTTCTATCAAAAGTTACAGCTATTCATATGAAGTTGTACAAAATAGCTTTCTTTCGCCAAGACAGTGCGTTTCTCACTGTTACATGCATTTGAATGGGGAACTCGACCGAAACAAAGTATAGGTTTTCATTATGTGAATATCTTGGAAATCTTAGCTCAAACAGCTGCAAAACCTGTTTTCCCAGCACGGAGACCTTGAGTTCTATAATATAAAGCCATAAACATGTTTGTCTGAGTCTTCTATCAAAAGTTACAGCTATTTATATGAAGTTGTACAAAAACGCTTTCTTTCGCCAAGACAGTGCGTTTCTCACTGTTACATGCATTTGAATGGGGAACTCGACCGAAACAAAGTATAGGTTTTCATTATGTGAATAACTTGGAAATCTTAGCTCAAACAGCTGCAAAACCTGTTTTCCCAGCACGGGAACCTTGAGTTCTATAAGATAAGGCCATAAACATGTGTATCCGAGTCTTCTATCAAAAGTTACAGCTATTTATATGAAGTTGTACAAAATAGCTTTCTTTCGCCAAGACAGTGCGTTTCTCACTGTTACATGCATTTGAATGGGGAACTCGACCGAAACAAAGTATAGGTTTTCATTATGTGAATAACTTGGAAATCTTAGCTCAAACAGCTGCAAAACCTGTTTTCCCAGCACGGGAACCTTGAGTTCTATAAGATAAAGCCATAAACATGTGTATCCGAGTCTTCTATCAAAAGTTACAGCTATTCATATGAAGTTGTACAAAATAGCTTTCTTTCGCCAAGACAGTGCGTTTCTCACTGTTACATGCATTTGAATGGGGAACTCGACCGAAACAAAGTATAAGTTTTCATTATGTGAATAACTTGGAAATCTTAGCTCAAACAGCTGCAAAACCTGTTTTCCCAGCACGGGAACCTTGAGTTCTATAAGATAAAGCCATAAACATGTGTATCCGAGTCTTCTATCAAAAGTTACAGCTATTCATATGAAGTTGTACAAAATAGCTTTCTTTCGCCAAGACAGTGCGTTTCTCACTGTTACATGCATTTGAATGGGGAACTCGACCGAAACAAAGTATAGGTTTTCATTATGTGAATAACTTAGAAATCTTAGCTCAAACAGCTGCAAAACCTGTTTTCCCAGCACGGAGACCTTGAGTTCTATAATATAAAGCCATAAACATGTTTGTCTGAGTCTTCTATCAAAAGTTACAGCTATTTATATGAAGTTGTACAAAAACGCTTTCTTTCGCCAAGACAGTGCGTTTCTCACTGTTACATGCATTTGAATGGGGAACTCGACCGAAACAAAGTATAGGTTTTCATTATGTGAATAACTTGGAAATCTTAGCTCAAACAGCTGCAAAACCTGTTTTCCCAGCACGGGAACCTTGAGTTCTATAAGATAAGGCCATAAACATGTGTATCCGAGTCTTCTATCAAAAGTTACAGCTATTCATATGAAGTTGTACAAAAACGCTTTCTTTCGCCAAGACAGTGCGTTTCTCACTGTTACATGCATTTGAATGGGGAACTCGACCGAAACAAAGTATAAGTTTTCATTATGTGAATAACTTGGAAATCTTAGCTCAAACAGCTGCAAAACCTTTTTTCCCAGCACGGGAACCTTGAGTTCTATAAGATAAAGCCATAAACATGTGTATCCGAGTCTTCTATCAAAAGTTACAGCTATTCATATGAAGTTGTACAAAATAGCTTTCTTTCGCCAAGACAGTGCGTTTCTCACTGTTACATGCATTTGAATGGGGAACTCGACCGAAACAAAGTATAAGTTTTCATTATGTGAATAACTTGGAAATCTTAGCTCAAACAGCTGCAAAACCTGTTTTCCCAGCACGGGAACCTTGAGTTCTATAAGATAAAGCCATAAACATGTGTATCCGAGTCTTCTATCAAAAGTTACAGCTATTCATATGAAGTTGTACAAAATAGCTTTCTTTCGCCAAGACAGTGCGTTTCTCACTGTTACATGCATTTGAATGGGGAACTCGACCGAAACAAAGTCTAGGTTTTCATTATGTGAATAACTTGGAAATCTTAGCTCAAACAGCTGCAAAACCTGTTTTCCCAGCACGGGAACCTTGAGTTCTATAAGATAAAGCCATAAACATGTGTATCCGAGTCTTCTATCAAAAGTTACAGCTATTCATATGAAGTTGTACAAAATAGCTTTCTTTCGCCAAGACAGTGCGTTTCTCACTGTTACATGCATTTGAATGGGGAACTCGACCGAAACAAAGTATAGGTTTTCATTATGTGAATAACTTGGAAATCTTAGCTCAAACAGCTGCAAAACCTGTTTTCCCAGCACGGGAACCTTGAGTTCTATAAGATAAAGCCATAAACATGTGTATCCGAGTCTTCTATCAAAAGTTACAGCTATTCATATGAAGTTGTACAAAATAGCTTTCTTTCGCCAAGACAGTGCGTTTCTCACTGTTACATGCATTTGAATGGGGAACTCGACCGAAACAAAGTATAAGTTTTCATTATGTGAATAACTTGGAAATCTTAGCTCAAACAGCTGCAAAACCTGTTTTCCCAGCACGGGAACCTTGAGTTCTATAAGATAAAGCCATAAACATGTGTATCCGAGTCTTCTATCAAAAGTTACAGCTATTCATATGAAGTTGTACAAAATAGCTTTCTTTCGCCAAGACAGTGCGTTTCTCACTGTTACATGCATTTGAATGGGGAACTCGACCGAAACAAAGTATAAGTTTTCATTATGTGAATAACTTGGAAATCTTAGCTCAAACAGCTGCAAAACCTGTTTTCCCAGCACGGAGACCTTGAGTTCTATAATATAAAGCCATAAACATGTTTGTCTGAGTCTTCTATCAAAAGTTACAGCTATTTATATGAAGTTGTACAAAAACGCTTTCTTTCGCCAAGACAGTGCGTTTCTCACTGTTACATGCATTTGAATGGGGAACTCGACCGAAACAAAGTATAGGTTTTCATTATGTGAATAACTTGGAAATCTTAGCTCAAACAGCTGCAAAACCTGTTTTCCCAGCACGGAGACCTTGAGTTCTATAAGATAAGGCCATAAACATGTGTATCCGAGTCTTCTATCAAAAGTTACAGCTATTCATATGAAGTTGTACAAAAACGCTTTCTTTCGCCAAGACAGTGCGTTTCTCACTGTTACATGCATTTGAATGGGGAACTCGACCGAAACAAAGTATAAGTTTTCATTATGTGAATAACTTGGAAATCTTAGCTCAAACAGCTGCAAAACCTGTTTTCCCAGCACGGGAACCTTGAGTTCTATAAGATAAAGCCATAAACATGTGTATCCGAGTCTTCTATCAAAAGTTACAGCTATTCATATGAAGTTGTACAAAAACGCTTTCTTTCGCCAAGACAGTGCGTTTCTCACTGTTACATGCATTTGAATGGGGAACTCGACCGAAACAAAGTATAGGTTTTCATTATGTGAATAACTTAGAAATCTTAGCTCAAACAGCTGCAAAACCTGTTTTCCCAGCACGGAGACCTTGAGTTCTATAATATAAAGCCATAAACATGTTTGTCTGAGTCTTCTATCAAAAGTTACAGCTATTTATATGAAGTTGTACAAAAACGCTTTCTTTCGCCAAGACAGTGCGTTTCTCACTGTTACATGCATTTGAATGGGGAACTCGACCGAAACAAAGTATAGGTTTTCATTATGTGAATAACTTGGAAATCTTAGCTCAAACAGCTGCAAAACCTGTTTTCCCAGCACGGAGACCTTGAGTTCTATAAGATAAGGCCATAAACATGTGTATCCGAGTCTTCTATCAAAAGTTACAGCTATTCATATGAAGTTGTACAAAAACGCTTTCTTTCGCCAAGACAGTGCGTTTCTCACTGTTACATGCATTTGAATGGGGAACTCGACCGAAACAAAGTATAGGTTTTCATTATGTGAATAACTTGGAAATCTTAGCTCAAACAGCTGCAAAACCTGTTTTCCCAGCACGGGAACCTTGAGTTCTATAAGATAAAGCCATAAACATGTGTATCCGAGTCTTCTATCAAAAGTTACAGCTATTCATATGAAGTTGTACAAAATAGCTTTCTTTCGCCAAGACAGTGCGTTTCTCACTGTTACATGCATTTGAATGGGGAACTCGACCGAAACAAAGTATAAGTTTTCATTATGTGAATAACTTGGAAATCTTAGCTCAAACAGCTGCAAAACCTGTTTTCCCAGCACGGGAACCTTGAGTTCTATAAGATAAAGCCATAAACATGTGTATCCGAGTCTTCTATCAAAAGTTACAGCTATTCATATGAAGTTGTACAAAATAGCTTTCTTTCGCCAAGACAGTGCGTTTCTCACTGTTACATGCATTTGAATGGGGAACTCGACCGAAACAAAGTATAGGTTTTCATTATGTGAATAACTTGGAAATCTTAGCTCAAACAGCTGCAAAACCTGTTTTCCCAGAACGGGAACCTTGAGTTCTATAAAATAAAGCCATAAATCTGTGTATCCGAGTCTTCTATCAAAAGTTACAGCTATTTATATGAAGTTGTACAAAAACGCTTTCTTTCGCCAAGACAGTGCGTTTCTCACTGTTACATGCATTTGAATGGGGAACTCGACCGAAACAAAGTATAGGTTTTCATTATGTGAATAACTTGGAAATCTTAGCTCAAACAGCTGCAAAACCTGTTTTCCCAGCACGGAGACCTTGAGTTCTATAAGATAAGGCCATAAACATGTGTATCCGAGTCTTCTATCAAAAGTTACAGCTATTCATATGAAGTTGTACAAAAACGCTTTCTTTCGCCAAGACAGTGCGTTTCTCACTGTTACATGCATTTGAATGGGGAACTCGACCGAAACAAAGTATAGGTTTTCATTATGTGAATAACTTGGAAATCTTAGCTCAAACAGCTGCAAAACCTGTTTTCCCAGCACGGGAACCTTGAGTTCTATAAGATAAAGCCATAAACATGTGTATCCGAGTCTTCTATCAAAAGTTACAGCTATTCATATGAAGTTGTACAAAATAGCTTTCTTTCGCCAAGACAGTGCGTTTCTCACTGTTACATGCATTTGAATGGGGAACTCGACCGAAACAAAGTATAAGTTTTCATTATGTGAATAACTTGGAAATCTTAGCTCAAACAGCTGCAAAACCTGTTTTCCCAGCACGGAGACCTTGAGTTCTATAAGATAAGGCCATAAACATGTGTATCCGAGTCTTCTATCAAAAGTTACAGCTATTCATATGAAGTTGTACAAAAACGCTTTCTTTCGCCAAGACAGTGCGTTTCTCACTGTTACATGCATTTGAATGGGGAACTCGACCGAAACAAAGTATAAGTTTTCATTATGTGAATAACTTGGAAATCTTAGCTCAAACAGCTGCAAAACCTGTTTTCCCAGCACGGAGACCTTGAGTTCTATAAGATAAAGCCATAAACATGTGTATCCGAGTCTTCTATCAAAAGTTACAGCTATTCATATGAAGTTGTACAAAAACGCTTTCTTTCGCCAAGACAGTGCGTTTCTCACTGTTACATGCATTTGAATGGGGAACTCGACCGAAACAAAGTATAGGTTTTCATTATGTGAATAACTTAGAAATCTTAGCTCAAACAGCTGCAAAACCTGTTTTCCCAGCACGGAGACCTTGAGTTCTATAATATAAAGCCATAAACATGTTTGTCTGAGTCTTCTATCAAAAGTTACAGCTATTTATATGAAGTTGTACAAAAACGCTTTCTTTCGCCAAGACAGTGCGTTTCTCACTGTTACATGCATTTGAATGGGGAACTCGACCGAAACAAAGTATAGGTTTTCATTATGTGAATAACTTGGAAATCTTAGCTCAAACAGCTGCAAAACCTGTTTTCCCAGCACGGAGACCTTGAGTTCTATAAGATAAGGCCATAAACATGTGTATCCGAGTCTTCTATCAAAAGTTACAGCTATTCATATGAAGTTGTACAAAAACGCTTTCTTTCGCCAAGACAGTGCGTTTCTCACTGTTACATGCATTTGAATGGGGAACTCGACCGAAACAAAGTATAGGTTTTCATTATGTGAATAACTTGGAAATCTTAGCTCAAACAGCTGCAAAACCTGTTTTCCCAGCACGGGAACCTTGAGTTCTATAAGATAAAGCCATAAACATGTGTATCCGAGTCTTCTATCAAAAGTTACAGCTATTCATATGAAGTTGTACAAAATAGCTTTCTTTCGCCAAGACAGTGCGTTTCTCACTGTTACATGCATTTGAATGGGGAACTCGACCGAAACAAAGTATAGGTTTTCATTATGTGAATAACTTGGAAATCTTAGCTCAAACAGCTGCAAAACCTGTTTTCCCAGAACGGGAACCTTGAGTTCTATAAAATAAAGCCATAAATCTGTGTATCCGAGTCTTCTATCAAAAGTTACAGCTATTTATATGAAGTTGTACAAAAACGCTTTCTTTCGCCAAGACAGTGCGTTTCTCACTGTTACATGCATTTGAATGGGGAACTCGACCGAAACAAAGTATAGGTTTTCATTATGTGAATAACTTGGAAATCTTAGCTCAAACAGCTGCAAAACCTGTTTTCCCAGCACGGAGACCTTGAGTTCTATAAGATAAGGCCATAAACATGTGTATCCGAGTCTTCTATCAAAAGTTACAGCTATTCATATGAAGTTGTACAAAAACGCTTTCTTTCGCCAAGACAGTGCGTTTCTCACTGTTACATGCATTTGAATGGGGAACTCGACCGAAACAAAGTATAGGTTTTCATTATGTGAATAACTTGGAAATCTTAGCTCAAACAGCTGCAAAACCTGTTTTCCCAGCACGGGAACCTTGAGTTCTATAAGATAAAGCCATAAACATGTGTATCCGAGTCTTCTATCAAAAGTTACAGCTATTCATATGAAGTTGTACAAAATAGCTTTCTTTCGCCAAGACAGTGCGTTTCTCACTGTTACATGCATTTGAATGGGGAACTCGACCGAAACAAAGTATAAGTTTTCATTATGTGAATAACTTGGAAATCTTAGCTCAAACAGCTGCAAAACCTGTTTTCCCAGCACGGAGACCTTGAGTTCTATAAGATAAGGCCATAAACATGTGTATCCGAGTCTTCTATCAAAAGTTACAGCTATTCATATGAAGTTGTACAAAAACGCTTTCTTTCGCCAAGACAGTGCGTTTCTCACTGTTACATGCATTTGAATGGGGAACTCGACCGAAACAAAGTATAGGTTTTCATTATGTGAATAACTTGGAAATCTTAGCTCAAACAGCTGCAAAACCTGTTTTCCCAGCACGGGAACCTTGAGTTCTATAAGATAAAGCCATAAACATGTGTATCCGAGTCTTCTATCAAAAGTTACAGCTATTCATATGAAGTTGTACAAAATAGCTTTCTTTCGCCAAGACAGTGCGTTTCTCACTGTTACATGCATTTGAATGGGGAACTCGACCGAAACAAAGTATAGGTTTTCATTATGTGAATAACTTGGAAATCTTAGCTCAAACAGCTGCAAAACCTGTTTTCCCAGCACGGGAACCTTGAGTTCTATAAGATAAAGCCATAAACATGTGTATCCGAGTCTTCTATCAAAAGTTACAGCTATTCATATGAAGTTGTACAAAATAGCTTTCTTTCGCCAAGACACTGCGTTTCTCACTGTTACATGCATTTGAATGGGGAACTCGACCGAAACAAAGTATAAGTTTTCATTATGTGAATAACTTGGAAATCTTAGCTCAAACAGCTGCAAAACCTGTTTTCCCAGCACGGGAACCTTGAGTTCTATAAGATAAAGCCATAAACATGTGTATCCGAGTCTTCTATCAAAAGTTACAGCTATTCATATGAAGTTGTACAAAAACGCTTTCTTTCGCCAAGACAGTGCGTTTCTCACTGTTACATGCATTTGAATGGGGAACTCGACCGAAACAAAGTATAGGTTTTCATTATGTGAATAACTTAGAAATCTTAGCTCAAACAGCTGCAAAACCTGTTTTCCCAGCACGGAGACCTTGAGTTCTATAATATAAAGCCATAAACATGTTTGTCTGAGTCTTCTATCAAAAGTTACAGCTATTTATATGAAGTTGTACAAAAACGCTTTCTTTCGCCAAGACAGTGCGTTTCTCACTGTTACATGCATTTGAATGGGGAACTCGACCGAAACAAAGTATAGGTTTTCATTATGTGAATAACTTGGAAATCTTAGCTCAAACAGCTGCAAAACCTGTTTTCCCAGCACGGAGACCTTGAGTTCTATAAGATAAGGCCATAAACATGTGTATCCGAGTCTTCTATCAAAAGTTACAGCTATTCATATGAAGTTGTACAAAAACGCTTTCTTTCGCCAAGACAGTGCGTTTCTCACTGTTACATGCATTTGAATGGGGAACTCGACCGAAACAAAGTATAGGTTTTCATTATGTGAATAACTTGGAAATCTTAGCTCAAACAGCTGCAAAACCTGTTTTCCCAGCACGGGAACCTTGAGTTCTATAAGATAAAGCCATAAACATGTGTATCCGAGTCTTCTATCAAAAGTTACAGCTATTCATATGAAGTTGTACAAAATAGCTTTCTTTCGCCAAGACAGTGCGTTTCTCACTGTTACATGCATTTGAATGGGGAACTCGACCGAAACAAAGTATAAGTTTTCATTATGTGAATAACTTGGAAATCTTAGCTCAAACAGCTGCAAAACCTGTTTTCCCAGCACGGGAACCTTGAGTTCTATAAGATAAAGCCATAAACATGTGTATCCGAGTCTTCTATCAAAAGTTACAGCTATTCATATGAAGTTGTACAAAAACGCTTTCTTTCGCCAAGACAGTGCGTTTCTCACTGTTACATGCATTTGAATGGGGAACTCGACCGAAACAAAGTATAGGTTTTCATTATGTGAATAACTTAGAAATCTTAGCTCAAACAGCTGCAAAACCTGTTTTCCCAGCACGGAGACCTTGAGTTCTATAATATAAAGCCATAAACATGTTTGTCTGAGTCTTCTATCAAAAGTTACAGCTATTTATATGAAGTTGTACAAAAACGCTTTCTTTCGCCAAGACAGTGCGTTTCTCACTGTTACATGCATTTGAATGGGGAACTCGACCGAAACAAAGTATAGGTTTTCATTATGTGAATAACTTGGAAATCTTAGCTCAAACAGCTGCAAAACCTGTTTTCCCAGCACGGAGACCTTGAGTTCTATAAGATAAGGCCATAAACATGTGTATCCGAGTCTTCTATCAAAAGTTACAGCTATTCATATGAAGTTGTACAAAAACGCTTTCTTTCGCCAAGACAGTGCGTTTCTCACTGTTACATGCATTTGAATGGGGAACTCGACCGAAACAAAGTATAGGTTTTCATTATGTGAATAACTTGGAAATCTTAGCTCAAACAGCTGCAAAACCTGTTTTCCCAGCACGGGAACCTTGAGTTCTATAAGATAAAGCCATAAACATGTGTATCCGAGTCTTCTATCAAAAGTTACAGCTATTCATATGAAGTTGTACAAAATAGCTTTCTTTCGCCAAGACAGTGCGTTTCTCACTGTTACATGCATTTGAATGGGGAACTCGACCGAAACAAAGTATAGGTTTTCATTATGTGAATAACTTGGAAATCTTAGCTCAAACAGCTGCAAAACCTGTTTTCCCAGAACGGGAACCTTGAGTTCTATAAAATAAAGCCATAAATCTGTGTATCCGAGTCTTCTATCAAAAGTTACAGCTATTTATATGAAGTTGTACAAAAACGCTTTCTTTCGCCAAGACAGTGCGTTTCTCACTGTTACATGCATTTGAATGGGGAACTCGACCGAAACAAAGTATAGGTTTTCATTATGTGAATAACTTGGAAATCTTAGCTCAAACAGCTGCAAAACCTGTTTTCCCAGCACGGAGACCTTGAGTTCTATAAGATAAGGCCATAAACATGTGTATCCGAGTCTTCTATCAAAAGTTACAGCTATTCATATGAAGTTGTACAAAAACGCTTTCTTTCGCCAAGACAGTGCGTTTCTCACTGTTACATGCATTTGAATGGGGAACTCGACCGAAACAAAGTATAGGTTTTCATTATGTGAATAACTTGGAAATCTTAGCTCAAACAGCTGCAAAACCTGTTTTCCCAGCACGGGAACCTTGAGTTCTATAAGATAAAGCCATAAACATGTGTATCCGAGTCTTCTATCAAAAGTTACAGCTATTCATATGAAGTTGTACAAAATAGCTTTCTTTCGCCAAGACAGTGCGTTTCTCACTGTTACATGCATTTGAATGGGGAACTCGACCGAAACAAAGTATAAGTTTTCATTATGTGAATAACTTGGAAATCTTAGCTCAAACAGCTGCAAAACCTGTTTTCCCAGCACGGGAACCTTGAGTTCTATAAGATAAAGCCATAAACATGTGTATCCGAGTCTTCTATCAAAAGTTACAGCTATTCATATGAAGTTGTACAAAATAGCTTTCTTTCGCCAAGACAGTGCGTTTCTCACTGTTACATGCATTTGAATGGGGAACTCGACCGAAACAAAGTATAGGTTTTCATTATGTGAATAACTTGGAAATCTTAGCTCAAACAGCTGCAAAACCTGTTTTCCCAGCACGGGGAACGTGAGTTCTATAAAATAAAGCCATAACATGTGTATCCGAGTCTTCTATCAAAAGTTACAGCTATTCATATGAAGTTGTACAAAATAGCTTTCTTTCGCCAAGACAGTGCGTTTCTCACTGTTACATGCATTTGAATGGGGAACTCGACCGAAACAAAGTATAGGTTTTCATTATGTGAATAACTTGGAAATCTTAGCTCAAACAGCTGCAAAACCTGTTTTCCCAGCACGGGAACCTTGAGTTCTATAAGATAAAGCCATAAACATGTGTATCCGAGTCTTCTATCAAAAGTTACAGCTATTTCTATGAAGTTGTACAAAAACGCTTTCTTTCGCCAAGACAGTGCGTTTCTCACTGTTACATGCATTTGAATGGGGAACTCGACCGAAACAAAGTATAGGTTTTCATTATGTGAATAACTTGGAAATCTTAGCTCAAACAGTTGCAAAACCTGTTTTCCCAGCACGGGAACCTTGAGTTCTATAAGATAAAGCCATAAACATGTGTATCCGAGTCTTCTATCAAAAGTTACAGCTATTTCTATGAAGTTGTACAAAAACGCTTTCTTTCGCCAAGACAGTGCGTTTCTCACTGTTACATGCATTTGAATGGGGAACTCGACCGAAACAAAGTATAGGTTTTCCTTATGTGAATAACTTGGAAATCTTAGCTCAAACAGCTGCAAAACCTGTTTTCCCAGCACGGGAACCTTGAGTTCTATAAGATAAAGCCATAAACATGTGTATCCGAGTCTTCTATCAAAAGTTACAGCTATTTCTATGAAGTTGTACAAAAACGCTTTCTTTCGCCAAGACAGTGCGTTTCTCACTGTTACATGCATTTGAATGGGGAACTCGACCGAAACAAAGTATAGGTTTTCATTATGTGAATAACTTGGAAATCTTAGCTCAAACAGCTGCAAAACCTGTTTTCCCAGCACGGGAACCTTGAGTTCTATAAGATAAAGCCATAAACATGTGTATCCGAGTCTTCTATCAAAAGTTACAGCTATTTCTATGAAGTTGTACAAAAACGCTTTCTTTCGCCAAGACAGTGCGTTTCTCACTGTTACATGCATTTGAATGGGGAACTCGACCGAAACAAAGTATAGGTTTTCATTATGTGAATAACTTGGAAATCTTAGCTCAAACAGCTGCAAAACCTGTTTGCCCAGCACGGGAACCTTGAGTTCTATAAGATAAAGCCATAAACATGTGTATCCGAGTCTTCTATCAAAAGTTACAGCTATTTCTATGAAGTTGTACAAAAACGCTTTCTTTCGCCAAGACAGTGCGTTTCTCACTGTTACATGCATTTGAATGGGGAACTCGACCGAAACAAAGTATAGGTTTTCATTATGTGAATAACTTGGAAATCTTAGCTCAAACAGCTGCAAAACCTGTTTTCCCAGCACGGGAACCTTGAGTTCTATAAGATAAAGCCATAAACATGTGTATCCGAGTCTTCTATCAAAAGTTACAGCTATTTCTATGAAGTTGTACAAAAACGCTTTCTTTCGCCAAGACAGTGCGTTTCTCACTGTTACATGCATTTGAATGGGGAACTCGACCGAAACAAAGTATAGGTTTTCATTATGTGAATAACTTGGAAATCTTAGCTCAAACAGCTGCAAAACCTGTTTTCCCAGCACGGGAACCTTGAGTTCTATAAGATAAAGCCATAAACATGTGTATCCGAGTCTTCTATCAAAAGTTACAGCTATTTCTATGAAGTTGTACAAAAACGCTTTCTTTCGCCAAGACAGTGCGTTTCTCACTGTTACATGCATTTGAATGGGGAACTCGACCGAAACAAAGTATAGGTTTTCATTATGTGAATAACTTGGAAATCTTAGCTCAAACAGTTGCAAAACCTGTTTTCCCAGCACGGGAACCTTGAGTTCTATAAGATAAAGCCATAAACATGTGTATCCGAGTCTTCTATCAAAAGTTACAGCTATTTCTATGAAGTTGTACAAAAACGCTTTCTTTCGCCAAGACAGTGCGTTTCTCACTGTTACATGCATTTGAATGGGGAACTCGACCGAAACAAAGTATAGGTTTTCATTATGTGAATAACTTGGAAATCTTAGCTCAAACAGCTGCAAAACCTGTTTTCCCAGCACGGGAACCTTGAGTTCTATAAGATAAAGCCATAAACATGTGTATCCGAGTCTTCTATCAAAAGTTACAGCTATTTCTATGAAGTTGTACAAAAACGCTTTCTTTCGCCAAGACAGTGCGTTTCTCACTGTTACATGCATTTGAATGGGGAACTCGACCGAAACAAAGTATAGGTTTTCATTATGTGAATAACTTGGAAATCTTAGCTCAAACAGCTGCAAAACCTGTTTTCCCAGCACGGGAACCTTGAGTTCTATAAGATAAAGCCATAAACATGTGTATCCGAGTCTTCTATCAAAAGTTACAGCTATTTCTATGAAGTTGTACAAAAACGCTTTCTTTCGCCAAGACAGTGCGTTTCTCACTGTTACATGCATTTGAATGGGGAACTCGACCGAAACAAAGTATAGGTTTTCATTATGTGAATAACTTGGAAATCTTAGCTCAAACAGCTGCAAAACCTGTTTTCCCAGCACGGGAACCTTGAGTTCTATAAGATAAAGCCATAAACATGTGTATCCGAGTCTTCTATCAAAAGTTACAGCTATTTCTATGAAGTTGTACAAAAACGCTTTCTTTTGCCAAGACAGTGCGTTTCTCACTGTTACATGCATTTGAATGGGGAACTCGACCGAAACAAAGTATAGGTTTTCATTATGTGAATAACTTGGAAATCTTAGCTCAAACAGCTGCAAAACCTGTTTTCCCAGCACGGGAACCTTGAGTTCTATAAGATAAAGCCATAAACATGTGTATCCGAGTCTTCTATCAAAAGTTACAGCTATTTCTATGAAGTTGTACAAAAACGCTTTCTTTCGCCAAGACAGTGCGTTTCTCACTGTTACATGCATTTGAATGGGGAACTCGACCGAAACAAAGTATAGGTTTTCATTATGTGAATAACTTGGAAATCTTAGCTCAAACAGCTGCAAAACCTGTTTTCCCAGCACGGGAACCTTGAGTTCTATAAGATAAAGCCATAAACATGTGTATCCGAGTCTTCTATCAAAAGTTACAGCTATTTCTATGAAGTTGTACAAAAACGCTTTCTTTCGCCAAGACAGTGCGTTTCTCACTGTTACATGCATTTGAATGGGGAACTCGACCGAAACAAAGTATAGGTTTTCATTATGTGAATAACTTGGAAATCTTAGCTCAAACAGCTGCAAAACCTGTTTTCCCAGCACGGGAACCTTGAGTTCTATAAGATAAAGCCATAAACATGTGTATCCGAGTCTTCTATCAAAAGTTACAGCTATTTCTATGAAGTTGTACAAAAACGCTTTCTTTCGCCAAGACAGTGCGTTTCTCACTGTTACATGCATTTGAATGGGGAACTCGACCGAAACAAAGTATAGGTTTTCATTATGTGAATAACTTGGAAATCTTAGCTCAAACAGCTGCAAAACCTGTTTTCCCAGCACGGGAACCTTGAGTTCTATAAGATAAAGCCATAAACATGTGTATCCGAGTCTTCTATCAAAAGTTACAGCTATTTCTATGAAGTTGTACAAAAACGCTTTCTTTTGCCAAGACAGTGCGTTTCTCACTGTTACATGCATTTGAATGGGGAACTCGACCGAAACAAAGTATAGGTTTTCATTATGTGAATAACTTGGAAATCTTAGCTCAAACAGCTGCAAAACCTGTTTTCCCAGCACGGGAACCTTGAGTTCTATAAGATAAAGCCATAAACATGTGTATCCGAGTCTTCTATCAAAAGTTACAGCTATTTCTATGAAGTTGTACAAAAACGCTTTCTTTCGCCAAGACAGTGCGTTTCTCACTGTTACATGCATTTGAATGGGGAACTCGACCGAAACAAAGTATAGGTTTTCATTATGTGAATAACTTGGAAATCTTAGCTCAAACAGCTGCAAAACCTGTTTTCCCAGCACGGGAACCTTGAGTTCTATAAGATAAAGCCATAAACATGTGTATCCGAGTCTTCTATCAAAAGTTACAGCTATTTCTATGAAGTTGTACAAAAACGCTTTCTTTCGCCAAGACAGTGCGTTTCTCACTGTTACATGCATTTGAATGGGGAACTCGACCGAAACAAAGTATAGGTTTTCCTTATGTGAATAACTTGGAAATCTTAGCTCAAACAGCTGCAAAACCTGTTTTCCCAGCACGGGAACCTTGAGTTCTATAAGATAAAGCCATAAACATGTGTATCCGAGTCTTCTATCAAAAGTTACAGCTATTTCTATGAAGTTGTACAAAAACGCTTTCTTTCGCCAAGACAGTGCGTTTCTCACTGTTACATGCATTTGAATGGGGAACTCGACCGAAACAAAGTATAGGTTTTCATTATGTGAATAACTTGGAAATCTTAGCTCAAACAGCTGCAAAACCTGTTTTCCCAGCACGGGAACCTTGAGTTCTATAAGATAAAGCCATAAACATGTGTATCCGAGTCTTCTATCAAAAGTTACAGCTATTTCTATGAAGTTGTACAAAAACGCTTTCTTTCGCCAAGACAGTGCGTTTCTCACTGTTACATGCATTTGAATGGGGAACTCGACCGAAACAAAGTATAGGTTTTCATTATGTGAATAACTTGGAAATCTTAGCTCAAACAGCTGCAAAACCTGTTTTCCCAGCACGGGAACCTTGAGTTCTATAAGATAAAGCCATAAACATGTGTATCCGAGTCTTCTATCAAAAGTTACAGCTATTTCTATGAAGTTGTACAAAAACGCTTTCTTTCGCCAAGACAGTGCGTTTCTCACTGTTACATGCATTTGAATGGGGAACTCGACCGAAACAAAGTATAGGTTTTCATTATGTGAATAACTTGGAAATCTTAGCTCAAACAGCTGCAAAACCTGTTTTCCCAGCACGGGAACCTTGAGTTCTATAAGATAAAGCCATAAACATGTGTATCCGAGTCTTCTATCAAAAGTTACAGCTATTTCTATGAAGTTGTACAAAAACGCTTTCTTTCGCCAAGACAGTGCGTTTCTCACTGTTACATGCATTTGAATGGGGAACTCCACCGAAACAAAGTATAGGTTTTCATTATGTGAATAACTTGGAAATCTTAGCTCAAACAGCTGCAAAACCTGTTTTCCCAGCACGGGAACCTTGAGTTCTATAAGATAAAGCCATAAACATGTGTATCCGAGTCTTCTATCAAAAGTTACAGCTATTTCTATGAAGTTGTACAAAAACGCTTTCTTTCGCCAAGACAGTGCGTTTCTCACTGTTACATGCATTTGAATGGGGAACTCCACCGAAACAAAGTATAGGTTTTCATTATGTGAATAACTTGGAAATCTTAGCTCAAACAGCTGCAAAACCTGTTTTCCCAGCACGGGAACCTTGAGTTCTATAAGATAAAGCCATAAACATGTGTATCCGAGTCTTCTATCAAAAGTTACAGCTATTTCTATGAAGTTGTACAAAAACGCTTTCTTTCGCCAAGACAGTGCGTTTCTCACTGTTACATGCATTTGAATGGGGAACTCCACCGAAACAAAGTATAGGTTTTCATTATGTGAATAACTTGGAAATCTTAGCTCAAACAGTTGCAAAACCTGTTTTCCCAGCACGGGAACCTTGAGTTCTATAAGATAAAGCCATAAACATGTGTATCCGAGTCTTCTATCAAAAGTTACAGCTATTTCTATGAAGTTGTACAAAAACGCTTTCTTTTGCCAAGACAGTGCGTTTCTCACTGTTACATGCATTTGAATGGGGAACTCGACCGAAACAAAGTATAGGTTTTCATTATGTGAATAACTTGGAAATCTTAGCTCAAACAGCTGCAAAACCTGTTTTCCCAGCACGGGAACCTTGAGTTCTATAAGATAAAGCCATAAACATGTGTATCCGAGTCTTCTATCAAAAGTTACAGCTATTTCTATGAAGTTGTACAAAAACGCTTTCTTTCGCCAAGACAGTGCGTTTCTCACTGTTACATGCATTTGAATGGGGAACTCCACCGAAACAAAGTATAGGTTTTCATTATGTGAATAACTTGGAAATCTTAGCTCAAACAGCTGCAAAACCTGTTTTCCCAGCACGGGAACCTTGAGTTCTATAAGATAAAGCCATAAACATGTGTATCCGAGTCTTCTATCAAAAGTTACAGCTATTTCTATGAAGTTGTACAAAAACGCTTTCTTTCGCCAAGACAGTGCGTTTCTCACTGTTACATGCATTTGAATGGGGAACTCGACCGAAACAAAGTATAGGTTTTCATTATGTGAATAACTTGGAAATCTTAGCTCAAACAGTTGCAAAACCTGTTTTCCCAGCACGGGAACCTTGAGTTCTATAAGATAAAGCCATAAACATGTGTATCCGAGTCTTCTATCAAAAGTTACAGCTATTTCTATGAAGTTGTACAAAAACGCTTTCTTTTGCCAAGACAGTGCGTTTCTCACTGTTACATGCATTTGAATGGGGAACTCGACCGAAACAAAGTATAGGTTTTCATTATGTGAATAACTTGGAAATCTTAGCTCAAACAGCTGCAAAACCTGTTTTCCCAGCACGGGAACCTTGAGTTCTATAAGATAAAGCCATAAACATGTGTATCCGAGTCTTCTATCAAAAGTTACAGCTATTTCTATGAAGTTGTACAAAAACGCTTTCTTTCGCCAAGACAGTGCGTTTCTCACTGTTACATGCATTTGAATGGGGAACTCGACCGAAACAAAGTATAGGTTTTCATTATGTGAATAACTTGGAAATCTTAGCTCAAACAGCTGCAAAACCTGTTTTCCCAGCACGGGAACCTTGAGTTCTATAAGATAAAGCCATAAACATGTGTATCCGAGTCTTCTATCAAAAGTTACAGCTATTTCTATGAAGTTGTACAAAAACGCTTTCTTTCGCCAAGACAGTGCGTTTCTCACTGTTACATGCATTTGAATGGGGAACTCGACCGAAACAAAGTATAGGTTTTCATTATGTGAATAACTTGGAAATCTTAGCTCAAACAGCTGCAAAACCTGTTTTCCCAGCACGGGAACCTTGAGTTCTATAAGATAAAGCCATAAACATGTGTATCCGAGTCTTCTATCAAAAGTTACAGCTATTTCTATGAAGTTGTACAAAAACGCTTTCTTTCGCCAAGACAGTGCGTTTCTCACTGTTACATGCATTTGAATGGGGAACTCGACCGAAACAAAGTATAGGTTTTCATTATGTGAATAACTTGGAAATCTTAGCTCAAACAGCTGCAAAACCTGTTTTCCCAGCACGGGAACCTTGAGTTCTATAAGATAAAGCCATAAACATGTGTATCCGAGTCTTCTATCAAAAGTTACAGCTATTTCTATGAAGTTGTACAAAAACGCTTTCTTTCGCCAAGACAGTGCGTTTCTCACTGTTACATGCGTTTGAATGGGGAACTCGACCGAAACAAAGTATAGGTTTTCATTATGTGAATAACTTGGAAATCTTAGCTCAAACAGTTGCAAAACCTGTTTTCCCAGCACGGGAACCTTGAGTTCTATAAGATAAAGCCATAAACATGTGTATCCGAGTCTTCTATCAAAAGTTACAGCTATTTCTATGAAGTTGTACAAAAACGCTTTCTTTCGCCAAGACAGTGCGTTTCTCACTGTTACATGCATTTGAATGGGGAACTCGACCGAAACAAAGTATAGGTTTTCATTATGTGAATAACTTGGAAATCTTAGCTCAAACAGCTGCAAAACCTGTTTTCCCAGCACGGGAACCTTGAGTTCTATAAGATAAAGCCATAAACATGTGTATCCGAGTCTTCTATCAAAAGTTACAGCTATTTCTATGAAGTTGTACAAAAACGCTTTCTTTCGCCAAGACAGTGCGTTTCTCACTGTTACATGCATTTGAATGGGGAACTCGACCGAAACAAAGTATAGGTTTTCATTATGTGAATAACTTGGAAATCTTAGCTCAAACAGCTGCAAAACCTGTTTGCCCAGCACGGGAACCTTGAGTTCTATAAGATAAAGCCATAAACATGTGTATCCGAGTCTTCTATCAAAAGTTACAGCTATTTCTATGAAGTTGTACAAAAACGCTTTCTTTCGCCAAGACAGTGCGTTTCTCACTGTTACATGCATTTGAATGGGGAACTCGACCGAAACAAAGTATAGGTTTTCATTATGTGAATAACTTGGAAATCTTAGCTCAAACAGCTGCAAAACCTGTTTTCCCAGCACGGGAACCTTGAGTTCTATAAGATAAAGCCATAAACATGTGTATCCGAGTCTTCTATCAAAAGTTACAGCTATTTCTATGAAGTTGTACAAAAACGCTTTCTTTCGCCAAGACAGTGCGTTTCTCACTGTTACATGCATTTGAATGGGGAACTCGACCGAAACAAAGTATAGGTTTTCATTATGTGAATAACTTGGAAATCTTAGCTCAAACAGCTGCAAAACCTGTTTTCCCAGCACGGGAACCTTGAGTTCTATAAGATAAAGCCATAAACATGTGTATCCGAGTCTTCTATCAAAAGTTACAGCTATTTCTATGAAGTTGTACAAAAACGCTTTCTTTCGCCAAGACAGTGCGTTTCTCACTGTTACATGCATTTGAATGGGGAACTCAACCGAAACAAAGTATAGGTTTTCATTATGTGAATAACTTGGAAATCTTAGCTCAAACAGTTGCAAAACCTGTTTTCCCAGCACGGGAACCTTGAGTTCTATAAGATAAAGCCATAAACATGTGTATCCGAGTCTTCTATCAAAAGTTACAGCTATTTCTATGAAGTTGTACAAAAACGCTTTCTTTCGCCAAGACAGTGCGTTTCTCACTGTTACATGCATTTGAATGGGGAACTCGACCGAAACAAAGTATAGGTTTTCCTTATGTGAATAACTTGGAAATCTTAGCTCAAACAGCTGCAAAACCTGTTTTCCCAGCACGGGAACCTTGAGTTCTATAAGATAAAGCCATAAACATGTGTATCCGAGTCTTCTATCAAAAGTTACAGCTATTTCTATGAAGTTGTACAAAAACGCTTTCTTTCGCCAAGACAGTGCGTTTCTCACTGTTACATGCATTTGAATGGGGAACTCGACCGAAACAAAGTATAGGTTTTCATTATGTGAATAACTTGGAAATCTTAGCTCAAACAGCTGCAAAACCTGTTTTCCCAGCACGGGAACCTTGAGTTCTATAAGATAAAGCCATAAACATGTGTATCCGAGTCTTCTATCAAAAGTTACAGCTATTTCTATGAAGTTGTACAAAAACGCTTTCTTTCGCCAAGACAGTGCGTTTCTCACTGTTACATGCGTTTGAATGGGGAACTCGACCGAAACAAAGTATAGGTTTTCATTATGTGAATAACTTGGAAATCTTAGCTCAAACAGTTGCAAAACCTGTTTTCCCAGCACGGGAACCTTGAGTTCTATAAGATAAAGCCATAAACATGTGTATCCGAGTCTTCTATCAAAAGTTACAGCTATTTCTATGAAGTTGTACAAAAACGCTTTCTTTCGCCAAGACAGTGCGTTTCTCACTGTTACATGCATTTGAATGGGGAACTCGACCGAAACAAAGTATAGGTTTTCATTATGTGAATAACTTGGAAATCTTAGCTCAAACAGCTGCAAAACCTGTTTTCCCAGCACGGGAACCTTGAGTTCTATAAGATAAAGCCATAAACATGTGTATCCGAGTCTTCTATCAAAAGTTACAGCTATTTCTATGAAGTTGTACAAAAACGCTTTCTTTCGCCAAGACAGTGCGTTTCTCACTGTTACATGCATTTGAATGGGGAACTCGACCGAAACAAAGTATAGGTTTTCATTATGTGAATAACTTGGAAATCTTAGCTCAAACAGCTGCAAAACCTGTTTGCCCAGCACGGGAACCTTGAGTTCTATAAGATAAAGCCATAAACATGTGTATCCGAGTCTTCTATCAAAAGTTACAGCTATTTCTATGAAGTTGTACAAAAACGCTTTCTTTCGCCAAGACAGTGCGTTTCTCACTGTTACATGCATTTGAATGGGGAACTCGACCGAAACAAAGTATAGGTTTTCATTATGTGAATAACTTGGAAATCTTAGCTCAAACAGCTGCAAAACCTGTTTTCCCAGCACGGGAACCTTGAGTTCTATAAGATAAAGCCATAAACATGTGTATCCGAGTCTTCTATCAAAAGTTACAGCTATTTCTATGAAGTTGTACAAAAACGCTTTCTTTCGCCAAGACAGTGCGTTTCTCACTGTTACATGCATTTGAATGGGGAACTCGACCGAAACAAAGTATAGGTTTTCATTATGTGAATAACTTGGAAATCTTAGCTCAAACAGCTGCAAAACCTGTTTTCCCAGCACGGGAACCTTGAGTTCTATAAGATAAAGCCATAAACATGTGTATCCGAGTCTTCTATCAAAAGTTACAGCTATTTCTATGAAGTTGTACAAAAACGCTTTCTTTCGCCAAGACAGTGCGTTTCTCACTGTTACATGCATTTGAATGGGGAACTCGACCGAAACAAAGTATAGGTTTTCATTATGTGAATAACTTGGAAATCTTAGCTCAAACAGTTGCAAAACCTGTTTTCCCAGCACGGGAACCTTGAGTTCTATAAGATAAAGCCATAAACATGTGTATCCGAGTCTTCTATCAAAAGTTACAGCTATTTCTATGAAGTTGTACAAAAACGCTTTCTTTCGCCAAGACAGTGCGTTTCTCACTGTTACATGCATTTGAATGGGGAACTCGACCGAAACAAAGTATAGGTTTTCATTATGTGAATAACTTGGAAATCTTAGCTCAAACAGCTGCAAAACCTGTTTTCCCAGCACGGGAACCTTGAGTTCTATAAGATAAAGCCATAAACATGTGTATCCGAGTCTTCTATCAAAAGTTACAGCTATTTCTATGAAGTTGTACAAAAACGCTTTCTTTCGCCAAGACAGTGCGTTTCTCACTGTTACATGCATTTGAATGGGGAACTCGACCGAAACAAAGTATAGGTTTTCATTATGTGAATAACTTGGAAATCTTAGCTCAAACAGCTGCAAAACCTGTTTTCCCAGCACGGGAACCTTGAGTTCTATAAGATAAAGCCATAAACATGTGTATCCGAGTCTTCTATCAAAAGTTACAGCTATTTCTATGAAGTTGTACAAAAACGCTTTCTTTCGCCAAGACAGTGCGTTTCTCACTGTTACATGCATTTGAATGGGGAACTCGACCGAAACAAAGTATAGGTTTTCATTATGTGAATAACTTGGAAATCTTAGCTCAAACAGCTGCAAAACCTGTTTTCCCAGCACGGGAACCTTGAGTTCTATAAGATAAAGCCATAAACATGTGTATCCGAGTCTTCTATCAAAAGTTACAGCTATTTCTATGAAGTTGTACAAAAACGCTTTCTTTTGCCAAGACAGTGCGTTTCTCACTGTTACATGCATTTGAATGGGGAACTCGACCGAAACAAAGTATAGGTTTTCATTATGTGAATAACTTGGAAATCTTAGCTCAAACAGCTGCAAAACCTGTTTTCCCAGCACGGGAACCTTGAGTTCTATAAGATAAAGCCATAAACATGTGTATCCGAGTCTTCTATCAAAAGTTACAGCTATTTCTATGAAGTTGTACAAAAACGCTTTCTTTCGCCAAGACAGTGCGTTTCTCACTGTTACATGCGTTTGAATGGGGAACTCGACCGAAACAAAGTATAGGTTTTCATTATGTGAATAACTTGGAAATCTTAGCTCAAACAGTTGCAAAACCTGTTTTCCCAGCACGGGAACCTTGAGTTCTATAAGATAAAGCCATAAACATGTGTATCCGAGTCTTCTATCAAAAGTTACAGCTATTTCTATGAAGTTGTACAAAAACGCTTTCTTTCGCCAAGACAGTGCGTTTCTCACTGTTACATGCATTTGAATGGGGAACTCGACCGAAACAAAGTATAGGTTTTCCTTATGTGAATAACTTGGAAATCTTAGCTCAAACAGCTGCAAAACCTGTTTTCCCAGCACGGGAACCTTGAGTTCTATAAGATAAAGCCATAAACATGTGTATCCGAGTCTTCTATCAAAAGTTACAGCTATTTCTATGAAGTTGTACAAAAACGCTTTCTTTCGCCAAGACAGTGCGTTTCTCACTGTTACATGCATTTGAATGGGGAACTCGACCGAAACAAAGTATAGGTTTTCATTATGTGAATAACTTGGAAATCTTAGCTCAAACAGCTGCAAAACCTGTTTTCCCAGCACGGGAACCTTGAGTTCTATAAGATAAAGCCATAAACATGTGTATCCGAGTCTTCTATCAAAAGTTACAGCTATTTCTATGAAGTTGTACAAAAACGCTTTCTTTCGCCAAGACAGTGCGTTTCTCACTGTTACATGCATTTGAATGGGGAACTCGACCGAAACAAAGTATAGGGTTTCATTATGTGAATAACTTGGAAATCTTAGCTCAAACAGCTGCAAAACCTGTTTTCCCAGCACGGGAACCTTGAGTTCTATAAGATAAAGCCATAAACATGTGTATCCGAGTCTTCTATCAAAAGTTACAGCTATTTCTATGAAGTTGTACAAAAACGCTTTCTTTTGCCAAGACAGTGCGTTTCTCACTGTTACATGCATTTGAATGGGGAACTCGACCGAAACAAAGTATAGGTTTTCATTATGTGAATAACTTGGAAATCTTAGCTCAAACAGCTGCAAAACCTGTTTTCCCAGCACGGGAACCTTGAGTTCTATAAGATAAAGCCATAAACATGTGTATCCGAGTCTTCTATCAAAAGTTACAGCTATTTCTATGAAGTTGTACAAAAACGCTTTCTTTCGCCAAGACAGTGCGTTTCTCACTGTTACATGCGTTTGAATGGGGAACTCGACCGAAACAAAGTATAGGTTTTCATTATGTGAATAACTTGGAAATCTTAGCTCAAACAGTTGCAAAACCTGTTTTCCCAGCACGGGAACCTTGAGTTCTATAAGATAAAGCCATAAACATGTGTATCCGAGTCTTCTATCAAAAGTTACAGCTATTTCTATGAAGTTGTACAAAAACGCTTTCTTTCGCCAAGACAGTGCGTTTCTCACTGTTACATGCATTTGAATGGGGAACTCGACCGAAACAAAGTATAGGTTTTCCTTATGTGAATAACTTGGAAATCTTAGCTCAAACAGCTGCAAAACCTGTTTTCCCAGCACGGGAACCTTGAGTTCTATAAGATAAAGCCATAAACATGTGTATCCGAGTCTTCTATCAAAAGTTACAGCTATTTCTATGAAGTTGTACAAAAACGCTTTCTTTCGCCAAGACAGTGCGTTTCTCACTGTTACATGCATTTGAATGGGGAACTCGACCGAAACAAAGTATAGGTTTTCATTATGTGAATAACTTGGAAATCTTAGCTCAAACAGCTGCAAAACCTGTTTTCCCAGCACGGGAACCTTGAGTTCTATAAGATAAAGCCATAAACATGTGTATCCGAGTCTTCTATCAAAAGTTACAGCTATTTCTATGAAGTTGTACAAAAACGCTTTCTTTCGCCAAGACAGTGCGTTTCTCACTGTTACATGCATTTGAATGGGGAACTCGACCGAAACAAAGTATAGGGTTTCATTATGTGAATAACTTGGAAATCTTAGCTCAAACAGCTGCAAAACCTGTTTTCCCAGCACGGGAACCTTGAGTTCTATAAGATAAAGCCATAAACATGTGTATCCGAGTCTTCTATCAAAAGTTACAGCTATTTCTATGAAGTTGTACAAAAACGCTTTCTTTCGCCAAGACAGTGCGTTTCTCACTGTTACATGCATTTGAATGGGGAACTCGACCGAAACAAAGTATAGGTTTTCATTATGTGAATAACTTGGAAATCTTAGCTCAAACAGCTGCAAAACCTGTTTTCCCAGCACGGGAACCTTGAGTTCTATAAGATAAAGCCATAAACATGTGTATCCGAGTCTTCTATCAAAAGTTACAGCTATTTCTATGAAGTTGTACAAAAACGCTTTCTTTCGCCAAGACAGTGCGTTTCTCACTGTTACATGCATTTGAATGGGGAACTCCACCGAAACAAAGTATAGGTTTTCATTATGTGAATAACTTGGAAATCTTAGCTCAAACAGCTGCAAAACCTGTTTTCCCAGCACGGGAACCTTGAGTTCTATAAGATAAAGCCATAAACATGTGTATCCGAGTCTTCTATCAAAAGTTACAGCTATTTCTATGAAGTTGTACAAAAACGCTTTCTTTCGCCAAGACAGTGCGTTTCTCACTGTTACATGCATTTGAATGGGGAACTCCACCGAAACAAAGTATAGGTTTTCATTATGTGAATAACTTGGAAATCTTAGCTCAAACAGTTGCAAAACCTGTTTTCCCAGCACGGGAACCTTGAGTTCTATAAGATAAAGCCATAAACATGTGTATCCGAGTCTTCTATCAAAAGTTACAGCTATTTCTATGAAGTTGTACAAAAACGCTTTCTTTTGCCAAGACAGTGCGTTTCTCACTGTTACATGCATTTGAATGGGGAACTCGACCGAAACAAAGTATAGGTTTTCATTATGTGAATAACTTGGAAATCTTAGCTCAAACAGCTGCAAAACCTGTTTTCCCAGCACGGGAACCTTGAGTTCTATAAGATAAAGCCATAAACATGTGTATCCGAGTCTTCTATCAAAAGTTACAGCTATTTCTATGAAGTTGTACAAAAACGCTTTCTTTCGCCAAGACAGTGCGTTTCTCACTGTTACATGCATTTGAATGGGGAACTCGACCGAAACAAAGTATAGGTTTTCATTATGTGAATAACTTGGAAATCTTAGCTCAAACAGCTGCAAAACCTGTTTTCCCAGCACGGGAACCTTGAGTTCTATAAGATAAAGCCATAAACATGTGTATCCGAGTCTTCTATCAAAAGTTACAGCTATTTCTATGAAGTTGTACAAAAACGCTTTCTTTTGCCAAGACAGTGCGTTTCTCACTGTTACATGCATTTGAATGGGGAACTCGACCGAAACAAAGTATAGGTTTTCATTATGTGAATAACTTGGAAATCTTAGCTCAAACAGCTGCAAAACCTGTTTTCCCAGCACGGGAACCTTGAGTTCTATAAGATAAAGCCATAAACATGTGTATCCGAGTCTTCTATCAAAAGTTACAGCTATTTCTATGAAGTTGTACAAAAACGCTTTCTTTCGCCAAGACAGTGCGTTTCTCACTGTTACATGCATTTGAATGGGGAACTCGACCGAAACAAAGTATAGGTTTTCATTATGTGAATAACTTGGAAATCTTAGCTCAAACAGCTGCAAAACCTGTTTTCCCAGCACGGGAACCTTGAGTTCTATAAGATAAAGCCATAAACATGTGTATCCGAGTCTTCTATCAAAAGTTACAGCTATTTCTATGAAGTTGTACAAAAACGCTTTCTTTCGCCAAGACAGTGCGTTTCTCACTGTTACATGCGTTTGAATGGGGAACTCGACCGAAACAAAGTATAGGTTTTCATTATGTGAATAACTTGGAAATCTTAGCTCAAACAGTTGCAAAACCTGTTTTCCCAGCACGGGAACCTTGAGTTCTATAAGATAAAGCCATAAACATGTGTATCCGAGTCTTCTATCAAAAGTTACAGCTATTTCTATGAAGTTGTACAAAAACGCTTTCTTTTGCCAAGACAGTGCGTTTCTCACTGTTACATGCATTTGAATGGGGAACTCGACCGAAACAAAGTATAGGTTTTCCTTATGTGAATAACTTGGAAATCTTAGCTCAAACAGCTGCAAAACCTGTTTTCCCAGCACGGGAACCTTGAGTTCTATAAGATAAAGCCATAAACATGTGTATCCGAGTCTTCTATCAAAAGTTACAGCTATTTCTATGAAGTTGTACAAAAACGCTTTCTTTCGCCAAGACAGTGCGTTTCTCACTGTTACATGCATTTGAATGGGGAACTCGACCGAAACAAAGTATAGGTTTTCATTATGTGAATAACTTGGAAATCTTAGCTCAAACAGCTGCAAAACCTGTTTTCCCAGCACGGGAACCTTGAGTTCTATAAGATAAAGCCATAAACATGTGTATCCGAGTCTTCTATCAAAAGTTACAGCTATTTCTATGAAGTTGTACAAAAACGCTTTCTTTCGCCAAGACAGTGCGTTTCTCACTGTTACATGCATTTGAATGGGGAACTCGACCGAAACAAAGTATAGGTTTTCATTATGTGAATAACTTGGAAATCTTAGCTCAAACAGCTGCAAAACCTGTTTTCCCAGCACGGGAACCTTGAGTTCTATAAGATAAAGCCATAAACATGTGTATCCGAGTCTTCTATCAAAAGTTACAGCTATTTCTATGAAGTTGTACAAAAACGCTTTCTTTCGCCAAGACAGTGCGTTTCTCACTGTTACATGCATTTGAATGGGGAACTCGACCGAAACAAAGTATAGGTTTTCATTATGTGAATAACTTGGAAATCTTAGCTCAAACAGCT
Source organism: Rhamphochromis longiceps (assembly GCF_057381845.1). Lineage (NCBI taxonomy): Eukaryota > Metazoa > Chordata > Actinopteri > Cichliformes > Cichlidae > Rhamphochromis > Rhamphochromis longiceps. The sequence continues at coordinate 31,454,862 of NC_140574.1, forward strand.
GCAAAACCTGTTTTCCCAGCACGGGAACCTTGAGTTCTATAAGATAAAGCCATAAACATGTGTATCCGAGTCTTCTATCAAAAGTTACAGCTATTTCTATGAAGTTGTACAAAAACGCTTTCTTTCGCCAAGACAGTGCGTTTCTCACTGTTACATGCATTTGAATGGGGAACTCCACCGAAACAAAGTATAGGTTTTCATTATGTGAATAACTTGGAAATCTTAGCTCAAACAGCTGCAAAACCTGTTTTCCCAGCACGGGAACCTTGAGTTCTATAAGATAAAGCCATAAACATGTGTATCCGAGTCTTCTATCAAAAGTTACAGCTATTTCTATGAAGTTGTACAAAAACGCTTTCTTTCGCCAAGACAGTGCGTTTCTCACTGTTACATGCATTTGAATGGGGAACTCCACCGAAACAAAGTATAGGTTTTCATTATGTGAATAACTTGGAAATCTTAGCTCAAACAGTTGCAAAACCTGTTTTCCCAGCACGGGAACCTTGAGTTCTATAAGATAAAGCCATAAACATGTGTATCCGAGTCTTCTATCAAAAGTTACAGCTATTTCTATGAAGTTGTACAAAAACGCTTTCTTTTGCCAAGACAGTGCGTTTCTCACTGTTACATGCATTTGAATGGGGAACTCGACCGAAACAAAGTATAGGTTTTCATTATGTGAATAACTTGGAAATCTTAGCTCAAACAGCTGCAAAACCTGTTTTCCCAGCACGGGAACCTTGAGTTCTATAAGATAAAGCCATAAACATGTGTATCCGAGTCTTCTATCAAAAGTTACAGCTATTTCTATGAAGTTGTACAAAAACGCTTTCTTTCGCCAAGACAGTGCGTTTCTCACTGTTACATGCATTTGAATGGGGAACTCGACCGAAACAAAGTATAGGTTTTCATTATGTGAATAACTTGGAAATCTTAGCTCAAACAGCTGCAAAACCTGTTTTCCCAGCACGGGAACCTTGAGTTCTATAAGATAAAGCCATAAACATGTGTATCCGAGTCTTCTATCAAAAGTTACAGCTATTTCTATGAAGTTGTACAAAAACGCTTTCTTTCGCCAAGACAGTGCGTTTCTCACTGTTACATGCGTTTGAATGGGGAACTCGACCGAAACAAAGTATAGGTTTTCATTATGTGAATAACTTGGAAATCTTAGCTCAAACAGTTGCAAAACCTGTTTTCCCAGCACGGGAACCTTGAGTTCTATAAGATAAAGCCATAAACATGTGTATCCGAGTCTTCTATCAAAAGTTACAGCTATTTCTATGAAGTTGTACAAAAACGCTTTCTTTCGCCAAGACAGTGCGTTTCTCACTGTTACATGCGTTTGAATGGGGAACTCGACCGAAACAAAGTATAGGTTTTCATTATGTGAATAACTTGGAAATCTTAGCTCAAACAGTTGCAAAACCTGTTTTCCCAGCACGGGAACCTTGAGTTCTATAAGATAAAGCCATAAACATGTGTATCCGAGTCTTCTATCAAAAGTTACAGCTATTTCTATGAAGTTGTACAAAAACGCTTTCTTTCGCCAAGACAGTGCGTTTCTCACTGTTACATGCATTTGAATGGGGAACTCGACCGAAACAAAGTATAGGTTTTCCTTATGTGAATAACTTGGAAATCTTAGCTCAAACAGCTGCAAAACCTGTTTTCCCAGCACGGGAACCTTGAGTTCTATAAGATAAAGCCATAAACATGTGTATCCGAGTCTTCTATCAAAAGTTACAGCTATTTCTATGAAGTTGTACAAAAACGCTTTCTTTCGCCAAGACAGTGCGTTTCTCACTGTTACATGCATTTGAATGGGGAACTCCACCGAAACAAAGTATAGGTTTTCATTATGTGAATAACTTGGAAATCTTAGCTCAAACAGCTGCAAAACCTGTTTTCCCAGCACGGGAACCTTGAGTTCTATAAGATAAAGCCATAAACATGTGTATCCGAGTCTTCTATCAAAAGTTACAGCTATTTCTATGAAGTTGTACAAAAACGCTTTCTTTCGCCAAGACAGTGCGTTTCTCACTGTTACATGCATTTGAATGGGGAACTCCACCGAAACAAAGTATAGGTTTTCATTATGTGAATAACTTGGAAATCTTAGCTCAAACAGTTGCAAAACCTGTTTTCCCAGCACGGGAACCTTGAGTTCTATAAGATAAAGCCATAAACATGTGTATCCGAGTCTTCTATCAAAAGTTACAGCTATTTCTATGAAGTTGTACAAAAACGCTTTCTTTTGCCAAGACAGTGCGTTTCTCACTGTTACATGCATTTGAATGGGGAACTCGACCGAAACAAAGTATAGGTTTTCATTATGTGAATAACTTGGAAATCTTAGCTCAAACAGCTGCAAAACCTGTTTTCCCAGCACGGGAACCTTGAGTTCTATAAGATAAAGCCATAAACATGTGTATCCGAGTCTTCTATCAAAAGTTACAGCTATTTCTATGAAGTTGTACAAAAACGCTTTCTTTCGCCAAGACAGTGCGTTTCTCACTGTTACATGCATTTGAATGGGGAACTCGACCGAAACAAAGTATAGGTTTTCATTATGTGAATAACTTGGAAATCTTAGCTCAAACAGCTGCAAAACCTGTTTTCCCAGCACGGGAACCTTGAGTTCTATAAGATAAAGCCATAAACATGTGTATCCGAGTCTTCTATCAAAAGTTACAGCTATTTCTATGAAGTTGTACAAAAACGCTTTCTTTCGCCAAGACAGTGCGTTTCTCACTGTTACATGCGTTTGAATGGGGAACTCGACCGAAACAAAGTATAGGTTTTCATTATGTGAATAACTTGGAAATCTTAGCTCAAACAGTTGCAAAACCTGTTTTCCCAGCACGGGAACCTTGAGTTCTATAAGATAAAGCCATAAACATGTGTATCCGAGTCTTCTATCAAAAGTTACAGCTATTTCTATGAAGTTGTACAAAAACGCTTTCTTTCGCCAAGACAGTGCGTTTCTCACTGTTACATGCGTTTGAATGGGGAACTCGACCGAAACAAAGTATAGGTTTTCATTATGTGAATAACTTGGAAATCTTAGCTCAAACAGTTGCAAAACCTGTTTTCCCAGCACGGGAACCTTGAGTTCTATAAGATAAAGCCATAAACATGTGTATCCGAGTCTTCTATCAAAAGTTACAGCTATTTCTATGAAGTTGTACAAAAACGCTTTCTTTCGCCAAGACAGTGCGTTTCTCACTGTTACATGCATTTGAATGGGGAACTCGACCGAAACAAAGTATAGGTTTTCCTTATGTGAATAACTTGGAAATCTTAGCTCAAACAGCTGCAAAACCTGTTTTCCCAGCACGGGAACCTTGAGTTCTATAAGATAAAGCCATAAACATGTGTATCCGAGTCTTCTATCAAAAGTTACAGCTATTTCTATGAAGTTGTACAAAAACGCTTTCTTTCGCCAAGACAGTGCGTTTCTCACTGTTACATGCATTTGAATGGGGAACTCGACCGAAACAAAGTATAGGTTTTCATTATGTGAATAACTTGGAAATCTTAGCTCAAACAGCTGCAAAACCTGTTTTCCCAGCACGGGAACCTTGAGTTCTATAAGATAAAGCCATAAACATGTGTATCCGAGTCTTCTATCAAAAGTTACAGCTATTTCTATGAAGTTGTACAAAAACGCTTTCTTTCGCCAAGACAGTGCGTTTCTCACTGTTACATGCATTTGAATGGGGAACTCGACCGAAACAAAGTATAGGTTTTCATTATGTGAATAACTTGGAAATCTTAGCTCAAACAGCTGCAAAACCTGTTTTCCCAGCACGGGAACCTTGAGTTCTATAAGATAAAGCCATAAACATGTGTATCCGAGTCTTCTATCAAAAGTTACAGCTATTTCTATGAAGTTGTACAAAAACGCTTTCTTTCGCCAAGACAGTGCGTTTCTCACTGTTACATGCATTTGAATGGGGAACTCGACCGAAACAAAGTATAGGTTTTCATTATGTGAATAACTTGGAAATCTTAGCTCAAACAGCTGCAAAACCTGTTTTCCCAGCACGGGAACCTTGAGTTCTATAAGATAAAGCCATAAACATGTGTATCCGAGTCTTCTATCAAAAGTTACAGCTATTTCTATGAAGTTGTACAAAAACGCTTTCTTTCGCCAAGACAGTGCGTTTCTCACTGTTACATGCATTTGAATGGGGAACTCCACCGAAACAAAGTATAGGTTTTCATTATGTGAATAACTTGGAAATCTTAGCTCAAACAGCTGCAAAACCTGTTTTCCCAGCACGGGAACCTTGAGTTCTATAAGATAAAGCCATAAACATGTGTATCCGAGTCTTCTATCAAAAGTTACAGCTATTTCTATGAAGTTGTACAAAAACGCTTTCTTTCGCCAAGACAGTGCGTTTCTCACTGTTACATGCATTTGAATGGGGAACTCCACCGAAACAAAGTATAGGTTTTCATTATGTGAATAACTTGGAAATCTTAGCTCAAACAGTTGCAAAACCTGTTTTCCCAGCACGGGAACCTTGAGTTCTATAAGATAAAGCCATAAACATGTGTATCCGAGTCTTCTATCAAAAGTTACAGCTATTTCTATGAAGTTGTACAAAAACGCTTTCTTTTGCCAAGACAGTGCGTTTCTCACTGTTACATGCATTTGAATGGGGAACTCGACCGAAACAAAGTATAGGTTTTCATTATGTGAATAACTTGGAAATCTTAGCTCAAACAGCTGCAAAACCTGTTTTCCCAGCACGGGAACCTTGAGTTCTATAAGATAAAGCCATAAACATGTGTATCCGAGTCTTCTATCAAAAGTTACAGCTATTTCTATGAAGTTGTACAAAAACGCTTTCTTTCGCCAAGACAGTGCGTTTCTCACTGTTACATGCATTTGAATGGGGAACTCGACCGAAACAAAGTATAGGTTTTCATTATGTGAATAACTTGGAAATCTTAGCTCAAACAGCTGCAAAACCTGTTTTCCCAGCACGGGAACCTTGAGTTCTATAAGATAAAGCCATAAACATGTGTATCCGAGTCTTCTATCAAAAGTTACAGCTATTTCTATGAAGTTGTACAAAAACGCTTTCTTTCGCCAAGACAGTGCGTTTCTCACTGTTACATGCGTTTGAATGGGGAACTCGACCGAAACAAAGTATAGGTTTTCATTATGTGAATAACTTGGAAATCTTAGCTCAAACAGTTGCAAAACCTGTTTTCCCAGCACGGGAACCTTGAGTTCTATAAGATAAAGCCATAAACATGTGTATCCGAGTCTTCTATCAAAAGTTACAGCTATTTCTATGAAGTTGTACAAAAACGCTTTCTTTCGCCAAGACAGTGCGTTTCTCACTGTTACATGCATTTGAATGGGGAACTCGACCGAAACAAAGTATAGGTTTTCATTATGTGAATAACTTGGAAATCTTAGCTCAAACAGCTGCAAAACCTGTTTTCCCAGCACGGGAACCTTGAGTTCTATAAGATAAAGCCATAAACATGTGTATCCGAGTCTTCTATCAAAAGTTACAGCTATTTCTATGAAGTTGTACAAAAACGCTTTCTTTCGCCAAGACAGTGCGTTTCTCACTGTTACATGCGTTTGAATGGGGAACTCGACCGAAACAAAGTATAGGTTTTCATTATGTGAATAACTTGGAAATCTTAGCTCAAACAGTTGCAAAACCTGTTTTCCCAGCACGGGAACCTTGAGTTCTATAAGATAAAGCCATAAACATGTGTATCCGAGTCTTCTATCAAAAGTTACAGCTATTTCTATGAAGTTGTACAAAAACGCTTTCTTTCGCCAAGACAGTGCGTTTCTCACTGTTACATGCGTTTGAATGGGGAACTCGACCGAAACAAAGTATAGGTTTTCATTATGTGAATAACTTGGAAATCTTAGCTCAAACAGTTGCAAAACCTGTTTTCCCAGCACGGGAACCTTGAGTTCTATAAGATAAAGCCATAAACATGTGTATCCGAGTCTTCTATCAAAAGTTACAGCTATTTCTATGAAGTTGTACAAAAACGCTTTCTTTCGCCAAGACAGTGCGTTTCTCACTGTTACATGCATTTGAATGGGGAACTCCACCGAAACAAAGTATAGGTTTTCATTATGTGAATAACTTGGAAATCTTAGCTCAAACAGCTGCAAAACCTGTTTTCCCAGCACGGGAACCTTGAGTTCTATAAGATAAAGCCATAAACATGTGTATCCGAGTCTTCTATCAAAAGTTACAGCTATTTCTATGAAGTTGTACAAAAACGCTTTCTTTCGCCAAGACAGTGCGTTTCTCACTGTTACATGCATTTGAATGGGGAACTCGACCGAAACAAAGTATAGGTTTTCATTATGTGAATAACTTGGAAATCTTAGCTCAAACAGCTGCAAAACCTGTTTGCCCAGCACGGGAACCTTGAGTTCTATAAGATAAAGCCATAAACATGTGTATCCGAGTCTTCTATCAAAAGTTACAGCTATTTCTATGAAGTTGTACAAAAACGCTTTCTTTCGCCAAGACAGTGCGTTTCTCACTGTTACATGCATTTGAATGGGGAACTCGACCGAAACAAAGTATAGGTTTTCATTATGTGAATAACTTGGAAATCTTAGCTCAAACAGTTGCAAAACCTGTTTTCCCAGCACGGGAACCTTGAGTTCTATAAGATAAAGCCATAAACATGTGTATCCGAGTCTTCTATCAAAAGTTACAGCTATTTCTATGAAGTTGTACAAAAACGCTTTCTTTCGCCAAGACAGTGCGTTTCTCACTGTTACATGCATTTGAATGGGGAACTCGACCGAAACAAAGTATAGGTTTTCATTATGTGAATAACTTGGAAATCTTAGCTCAAACAGCTGCAAAACCTGTTTTCCCAGCACGGGAACCTTGAGTTCTATAAGATAAAGCCATAAACATGTGTATCCGAGTCTTCTATCAAAAGTTACAGCTATTTCTATGAAGTTGTACAAAAACGCTTTCTTTCGCCAAGACAGTGCGTTTCTCACTGTTACATGCATTTGAATGGGGAACTCGACCGAAACAAAGTATAGGTTTTCATTATGTGAATAACTTGGAAATCTTAGCTCAAACAGCTGCAAAACCTGTTTTCCCAGCACGGGAACCTTGAGTTCTATAAGATAAAGCCATAAACATGTGTATCCGAGTCTTCTATCAAAAGTTACAGCTATTTCTATGAAGTTGTACAAAAACGCTTTCTTTCGCCAAGACAGTGCGTTTCTCACTGTTACATGCATTTGAATGGGGAACTCGACCGAAACAAAGTATAGGTTTTCATTATGTGAATAACTTGGAAATCTTAGCTCAAACAGCTGCAAAACCTGTTTTCCCAGCACGGGAACCTTGAGTTCTATAAGATAAAGCCATAAACATGTGTATCCGAGTCTTCTATCAAAAGTTACAGCTATTTCTATGAAGTTGTACAAAAACGCTTTCTTTTGCCAAGACAGTGCGTTTCTCACTGTTACATGCATTTGAATGGGGAACTCGACCGAAACAAAGTATAGGTTTTCATTATGTGAATAACTTGGAAATCTTAGCTCAAACAGCTGCAAAACCTGTTTTCCCAGCACGGGAACCTTGAGTTCTATAAGATAAAGCCATAAACATGTGTATCCGAGTCTTCTATCAAAAGTTACAGCTATTTCTATGAAGTTGTACAAAAACGCTTTCTTTCGCCAAGACAGTGCGTTTCTCACTGTTACATGCATTTGAATGGGGAACTCGACCGAAACAAAGTATAGGTTTTCATTATGTGAATAACTTGGAAATCTTAGCTCAAACAGCTGCAAAACCTGTTTTCCCAGCACGGGAACCTTGAGTTCTATAAGATAAAGCCATAAACATGTGTATCCGAGTCTTCTATCAAAAGTTACAGCTATTTCTATGAAGTTGTACAAAAACGCTTTCTTTCGCCAAGACAGTGCGTTTCTCACTGTTACATGCGTTTGAATGGGGAACTCGACCGAAACAAAGTATAGGTTTTCATTATGTGAATAACTTGGAAATCTTAGCTCAAACAGTTGCAAAACCTGTTTTCCCAGAACGGGAACCTTGAGTTCTATAAGATAAAGCCATAAACATGTGTATCCGAGTCTTCTATCAAAAGTTACAGCTATTTCTATGAAGTTGTACAAAAACGCTTTCTTTCGCCAAGACAGTGCGTTTCTCACTGTTACATGCATTTGAATGGGGAACTCGACCGAAACAAAGTATAGGTTTTCCTTATGTGAATAACTTGGAAATCTTAGCTCAAACAGCTGCAAAACCTGTTTTCCCAGCACGGGAACCTTGAGTTCTATAAGATAAAGCCATAAACATGTGTATCCGAGTCTTCTATCAAAAGTTACAGCTATTTCTATGAAGTTGTACAAAAACGCTTTCTTTCGCCAAGACAGTGCGTTTCTCACTGTTACATGCATTTGAATGGGGAACTCGACCGAAACAAAGTATAGGTTTTCATTATGTGAATAACTTGGAAATCTTAGCTCAAACAGCTGCAAAACCTGTTTTCCCAGCACGGGAACCTTGAGTTCTATAAGATAAAGCCATAAACATGTGTATCCGAGTCTTCTATCAAAAGTTACAGCTATTTCTATGAAGTTGTACAAAAACGCTTTCTTTCGCCAAGACAGTGCGTTTCTCACTGTTACATGCATTTGAATGGGGAACTCCACCGAAACAAAGTATAGGTTTTCATTATGTGAATAACTTGGAAATCTTAGCTCAAACAGCTGCAAAACCTGTTTTCCCAGCACGGGAACCTTGAGTTCTATAAGATAAAGCCATAAACATGTGTATCCGAGTCTTCTATCAAAAGTTACAGCTATTTCTATGAAGTTGTACAAAAACGCTTTCTTTCGCCAAGACAGTGCGTTTCTCACTGTTACATGCATTTGAATGGGGAACTCGACCGAAACAAAGTATAGGTTTTCATTATGTGAATAACTTGGAAATCTTAGCTCAAACAGCTGCAAAACCTGTTTTCCCAGCACGGGAACCTTGAGTTCTATAAGATAAAGCCATAAACATGTGTATCCGAGTCTTCTATCAAAAGTTACAGCTATTTCTATGAAGTTGTACAAAAACGCTTTCTTTCGCCAAGACAGTGCGTTTCTCACTGTTACATGCATTTGAATGGGGAACTCCACCGAAACAAAGTATAGGTTTTCATTATGTGAATAACTTGGAAATCTTAGCTCAAACAGCTGCAAAACCTGTTTTCCCAGCACGGGAACCTTGAGTTCTATAAGATAAAGCCATAAACATGTGTATCCGAGTCTTCTATCAAAAGTTACAGCTATTTCTATGAAGTTGTACAAAAACGCTTTCTTTCGCCAAGACAGTGCGTTTCTCACTGTTACATGCATTTGAATGGGGAACTCCACCGAAACAAAGTATAGGTTTTCATTATGTGAATAACTTGGAAATCTTAGCTCAAACAGTTGCAAAACCTGTTTTCCCAGCACGGGAACCTTGAGTTCTATAAGATAAAGCCATAAACATGTGTATCCGAGTCTTCTATCAAAAGTTACAGCTATTTCTATGAAGTTGTACAAAAACGCTTTCTTTTGCCAAGACAGTGCGTTTCTCACTGTTACATGCATTTGAATGGGGAACTCGACCGAAACAAAGTATAGGTTTTCATTATGTGAATAACTTGGAAATCTTAGCTCAAACAGCTGCAAAACCTGTTTTCCCAGCACGGGAACCTTGAGTTCTATAAGATAAAGCCATAAACATGTGTATCCGAGTCTTCTATCAAAAGTTACAGCTATTTCTATGAAGTTGTACAAAAACGCTTTCTTTCGCCAAGACAGTGCGTTTCTCACTGTTACATGCATTTGAATGGGGAACTCGACCGAAACAAAGTATAGGTTTTCATTATGTGAATAACTTGGAAATCTTAGCTCAAACAGCTGCAAAACCTGTTTTCCCAGCACGGGAACCTTGAGTTCTATAAGATAAAGCCATAAACATGTGTATCCGAGTCTTCTATCAAAAGTTACAGCTATTTCTATGAAGTTGTACAAAAACGCTTTCTTTCGCCAAGACAGTGCGTTTCTCACTGTTACATGCGTTTGAATGGGGAACTCGACCGAAACAAAGTATAGGTTTTCATTATGTGAATAACTTGGAAATCTTAGCTCAAACAGTTGCAAAACCTGTTTTCCCAGCACGGGAACCTTGAGTTCTATAAGATAAAGCCATAAACATGTGTATCTGAGTCTTCTATCAAAAGTTACAGCTATTTCTATGAAGTTGTACAAAAACGCTTTCTTTCGCCAAGACAGTGCGTTTCTCACTGTTACATGCATTTGAATGGGGAACTCGACCGAAACAAAGTATAGGTTTTCCTTATGTGAATAACTTGGAAATCTTAGCTCAAACAGCTGCAAAACCTGTTTTCCCAGCACGGGAACCTTGAGTTCTATAAGATAAAGCCATAAACATGTGTATCCGAGTCTTCTATCAAAAGTTACAGCTATTTCTATGAAGTTGTACAAAAACGCTTTCTTTCGCCAAGACAGTGCGTTTCTCACTGTTACATGCATTTGAATGGGGAACTCGACCGAAACAAAGTATAGGTTTTCATTATGTGAATAACTTGGAAATCTTAGCTCAAACAGCTGCAAAACCTGTTTTCCCAGCACGGGAACCTTGAGTTCTATAAGATAAAGCCATAAACATGTGTATCCGAGTCTTCTATCAAAAGTTACAGCTATTTCTATGAAGTTGTACAAAAACGCTTTCTTTCGCCAAGACAGTGCGTTTCTCACTGTTACATGCATTTGAATGGGGAACTCGACCGAAACAAAGTATAGGTTTTCATTATGTGAATAACTTGGAAATCTTAGCTCAAACAGCTGCAAAACCTGTTTTCCCAGCACGGGAACCTTGAGTTCTATAAGATAAAGCCATAAACATGTGTATCCGAGTCTTCTATCAAAAGTTACAGCTATTTCTATGAAGTTGTACAAAAACGCTTTCTTTCGCCAAGACAGTGCGTTTCTCACTGTTACATGCATTTGAATGGGGAACTCGACCGAAACAAAGTATAGGTTTTCATTATGTGAATAACTTGGAAATCTTAGCTCAAACAGCTGCAAAACCTGTTTTCCCAGCACGGGAACCTTGAGTTCTATAAGATAAAGCCATAAACATGTGTATCCGAGTCTTCTATCAAAAGTTACAGCTATTTCTATGAAGTTGTACAAAAACGCTTTCTTTCGCCAAGACAGTGCGTTTCTCACTGTTACATGCGTTTGAATGGGGAACTCGACCGAAACAAAGTATAGGTTTTCATTATGTGAATAACTTGGAAATCTTAGCTCAAACAGTTGCAAAACCTGTTTTCCCAGCACGGGAACCTTGAGTTCTATAAGATAAAGCCATAAACATGTGTATCCGAGTCTTCTATCAAAAGTTACAGCTATTTCTATGAAGTTGTACAAAAACGCTTTCTTTCGCCAAGACAGTGCGTTTCTCACTGTTACATGCATTTGAATGGGGAACTCGACCGAAACAAAGTATAGGTTTTCCTTATGTGAATAACTTGGAAATCTTAGCTCAAACAGCTGCAAAACCTGTTTTCCCAGCACGGGAACCTTGAGTTCTATAAGATAAAGCCATAAACATGTGTATCCGAGTCTTCTATCAAAAGTTACAGCTATTTCTATGAAGTTGTACAAAAACGCTTTCTTTCGCCAAGACAGTGCGTTTCTCACTGTTACATGCATTTGAATGGGGAACTCGACCGAAACAAAGTATAGGTTTTCATTATGTGAATAACTTGGAAATCTTAGCTCAAACAGCTGCAAAACCTGTTTTCCCAGCACGGGAACCTTGAGTTCTATAAGATAAAGCCATAAACATGTGTATCCGAGTCTTCTATCAAAAGTTACAGCTATTTCTATGAAGTTGTACCAAAACGCTTTCTTTCGCCAAGACAGTGCGTTTCTCACTGTTACATGCATTTGAATGGGGAACTCGACCGAAACAAAGTATAGGTTTTCATTATGTGAATAACTTGGAAATCTTAGCTCAAACAGCTGCAAAACCTGTTTTCCCAGCACGGGAACCTTGAGTTCTATAAGATAAAGCCATAAACATGTGTATCCGAGTCTTCTATCAAAAGTTACAGCTATTTCTATGAAGTTGTACAAAAACGCTTTCTTTCGCCAAGACAGTGCGTTTCTCACTGTTACATGCATTTGAATGGGGAACTCCACCGAAACAAAGTATAGGTTTTCATTATGTGAATAACTTGGAAATCTTAGCTCAAACAGCTGCAAAATCTGATTGCCCAGCACGGGAACATTGAGTTCTATAAGATAAAGCCATAAACATGTGTATCCGAGTCTTCTATCAAAAGTTACAGCTATTTCTATGAAGTTGTACAAAAACGCTTTCTTTCGCCAAGACAGTGCGTTTCTCACTGTTACATGCATTTGAATGGGGAACTCCACCGAAACAAAGTATAGGTTTTCATTATGTGAATAACTTGGAAATCTTAGCTCAAACAGCTGCAAAACCTGTTTTCCCAGCACGGGAACCTTGAGTTCTATAAGATAAAGCCATAAACATGTGTATCCGAGTCTTCTATCAAAAGTTACAGCTATTTCTATGAAGTTGTACAAAAACGCTTTCTTTCGCCAAGACAGTGCGTTTCTCACTGTTACATGCATTTGAATGGGGAACTCCACCGAAACAAAGTATAGGTTTTCATTATGTGAATAACTTGGAAATCTTAGCTCAAACAGCTGCAAAATCTGATTGCCCAGCACGGGAACATTGAGTTCTATAAGATAAAGCCATAAACATGTGTATCCGAGTCTTCTATCAAAAGTTACAGCTATTTCTATGAAGTTGTACAAAAACGCTTTCTTTCGCCAAGACAGTGCGTTTCTCACTGTTACATGCATTTGAATGGGGAACTCCACCGAAACAAAGTATAGGTTTTCATTATGTGAATAACTTGGAAATCTTAGCTCAAACAGCTGCAAAACCTGTTTTCCCAGCACGGGAACCTTGAGTTCTATAAGATAAAGCCATAAACATGTGTATCCGAGTCTTCTATCAAAAGTTACAGCTATTTCTATGAAGTTGTACAAAAACGCTTTCTTTCGCCAAGACAGTGCGTTTCTCACTGTTACATGCATTTGAATGGGGAACTCGACCGAAACAAAGTATAGGTTTTCATTATGTGAATAACTTGGAAATCTTAGCTCAAACAGCTGCAAAACCTGTTTTCCCAGCACGGGAACCTTGAGTTCTATAAGATAAAGCCATAAACATGTGTATCCGAGTCTTCTATCAAAAGTTACAGCTATTTCTATGAAGTTGTACAAAAACGCTTTCTTTCGCCAAGACAGTGCGTTTCTCACTGTTACATGCGTTTGAATGGGGAACTCGACCGAAACAAAGTATAGGTTTTCATTATGTGAATAACTTGGAAATCTTAGCTCAAACAGTTGCAAAACCTGTTTTCCCAGCACGGGAACCTTGAGTTCTATAAGATAAAGCCATAAACATGTGTATCCGAGTCTTCTATCAAAAGTTACAGCTATTTCTATGAAGTTGTACAAAAACGCTTTCTTTCGCCAAGACAGTGCGTTTCTCACTGTTACATGCATTTGAATGGGGAACTCGACCGAAACAAAGTATAGGTTTTCCTTATGTGAATAACTTGGAAATCTTAGCTCAAACAGCTGCAAAACCTGTTTTCCCAGCACGGGAACCTTGAGTTCTATAAGATAAAGCCATAAACATGTGTATCCGAGTCTTCTATCAAAAGTTACAGCTATTTCTATGAAGTTGTACAAAAACGCTTTCTTTCGCCAAGACAGTGCGTTTCTCACTGTTACATGCATTTGAATGGGGAACTCGACCGAAACAAAGTATAGGTTTTCATTATGTGAATAACTTGGAAATCTTAGCTCAAACAGCTGCAAAACCTGTTTTCCCAGCACGGGAACCTTGAGTTCTATAAGATAAAGCCATAAACATGTGTATCCGAGTCTTCTATCAAAAGTTACAGCTATTTCTATGAAGTTGTACAAAAACGCTTTCTTTCGCCAAGACAGTGCGTTTCTCACTGTTACATGCATTTGAATGGGGAACTCGACCGAAACAAAGTATAGGTTTTCATTATGTGAATAACTTGGAAATCTTAGCTCAAACAGCTGCAAAACCTGTTTTCCCAGCACGGGAACCTTGAGTTCTATAAGATAAAGCCATAAACATGTGTATCCGAGTCTTCTATCAAAAGTTACAGCTATTTCTATGAAGTTGTACAAAAACGCTTTCTTTCGCCAAGACAGTGCGTTTCTCACTGTTACATGCATTTGAATGGGGAACTCGACCGAAACAAAGTATAGGTTTTCATTATGTGAATAACTTGGAAATCTTAGCTTAAACAGCTGCAAAACCTGTTTTCCCAGCACGGGAACCTTGAGTTCTATAAGATAAAGCCATAAACATGTGTATCCGAGTCTTCTATCAAAAGTTACAGCTATTTCTATGAAGTTGTACAAAAACGCTTTCTTTCGCCAAGACAGTGCGTTTCTCACTGTTACATGCGTTTGAATGGGGAACTCGACCGAAACAAAGTATAGGTTTTCATTATGTGAATAACTTGGAAATCTTAGCTCAAACAGTTGCAAAACCTGTTTTCCCAGCACGGGAACCTTGAGTTCTATAAGATAAAGCCATAAACATGTGTATCCGAGTCTTCTATCAAAAGTTACAGCTATTTCTATGAAGTTGTACAAAAACGCTTTCTTTCGCCAAGACAGTGCGTTTCTCACTGTTACATGCATTTGAATGGGGAACTCGACCGAAACAAAGTATAGGTTTTCCTTATGTGAATAACTTGGAAATCTTAGCTCAAACAGCTGCAAAACCTGTTTTCCCAGCACGGGAACCTTGAGTTCTATAAGATAAAGCCATAAACATGTGTATCCGAGTCTTCTATCAAAAGTTACAGCTATTTCTATGAAGTTGTACAAAAACGCTTTCTTTCGCCAAGACAGTGCGTTTCTCACTGTTACATGCATTTGAATGGGGAACTCGACCGAAACAAAGTATAGGTTTTCATTATGTGAATAACTTGGAAATCTTAGCTCAAACAGCTGCAAAACCTGTTTTCCCAGCACGGGAACCTTGAGTTCTATAAGATAAAGCCATAAACATGTGTATCCGAGTCTTCTATCAAAAGTTACAGCTATTTCTATGAAGTTGTACAAAAACGCTTTCTTTCGCCAAGACAGTGCGTTTCTCACTGTTACATGCATTTGAATGGGGAACTCGACCGAAACAAAGTATAGGTTTTCATTATGTGAATAGCTTGGAAATCTTAGCTCAAACAGCTGCAAAACCTGTTTTCCCAGCACGGGAACCTTGAGTTCTATAAGATAAAGCCATAAACATGTGTATCCGAGTCTTCTATCAAAAGTTACAGCTATTTCTATGAAGTTGTACAAAAACGCTTTCTTTCGCCAAGACAGTGCGTTTCTCACTGTTACATGCATTTGAATGGGGAACTCCACCGAAACAAAGTATAGGTTTTCATTATGTGAATAACTTGGAAATCTTAGCTCAAACAGCTGCAAAATCTGATTGCCCAGCACGGGAACATTGAGTTCTATAAGATAAAGCCATAAACATGTGTATCCGAGTCTTCTATCAAAAGTTACAGCTATTTCTATGAAGTTGTACAAAAACGCTTTCTTTCGCCAAGACAGTGCGTTTCTCACTGTTACATGCATTTGAATGGGGAACTCCACCGAAACAAAGTATAGGTTTTCATTATGTGAATAACTTGGAAATCTTAGCTCAAACAGCTGCAAAACCTGTTTTCCCAGCACGGGAACCTTGAGTTCTATAAGATAAAGCCATAAACATGTGTATCCGAGTCTTCTATCAAAAGTTACAGCTATTTCTATGAAGTTGTACAAAAACGCTTTCTTTCGCCAAGACAGTGCGTTTCTCACTGTTACATGCATTTGAATGGGGAACTCGACCGAAACAAAGTATAGGTTTTCATTATGTGAATAACTTGGAAATCTTAGCTCAAACAGCTGCAAAACCTGTTTGCCCAGCACGGGAACATTGAGTTCTATAAGATAAAGCCATAAACATGTGTATCCGAGTCTTCTATCAAAAGTTACAGCTATTTCTATGAAGTTGTACAAAAACGCTTTCTTTTGCCAAGACAGTGCGTTTCTCACTGTTACATGCATTTGAATGGGGAACTCGACCGAAACAAAGTATAGGTTTTCATTATGTGAATAACTTGGAAATCTTAGCTCAAACAGCTGCAAAACCTGTTTTCCCAGCACGGGAACCTTGAGTTCTATAAGATAAAGCCATAAACATGTGTATCCGAGTCTTCTATCAAAAGTTACAGCTATTTATATGAAGTTGTACAAAAACGCTTTCTTTCGCCAAGACAGTGCGTTTCTCACTGTTACATGCATTTGAATGGGGAACTCGACCGAAACAAAGTATAGGTTTTCATTATGTGAATAACTTGGAAATCTTAGCTCAAACAGCTGCAAAACCTGTTTTCCCAGCACGGGAACCTTGAGTTCTATAAGATAAAGCCATAAACATGTGTATCCGAGTCTTCTATCAAAAGTTACAGCTATTTATATGAAGTTGTACAAAAACGCTTTCTTTCGCCAAGACAGTGCGTTTCTCACTGTTACATGCATTTGAATGGGGAACTCCACCGAAACAAAGTATAGGTTTTCATTATGTGAATAACTTGGAAATCTTAGCTCAAACAGCTGCAAAACCTGTTTTCCCAGCACGGGAACCTTGAGTTCTATAAGATAAAGCCATAAACATGTGTATCCGAGTCTTCTATCAAAAGTTACAGCTATTTATATGAAGTTGTACAAAAACGCTTTCTTTCGCCAAGACAGTGCGTTTCTCACTGTTACATGCATTTGAATGGGGAACTCGACCGAAACAAAGTATAGGTTTTCATTATGTGAATAACTTGGAAATCTTAGCTCAAACAGCTGCAAAACCTGTTTTCCCAGCACGGGAACCTTGAGTTCTATAAGATAAAACCATAAACATGTGTATCCGAGTCTTCTATCAAAAGTTACAGCTATTTCTATGAAGTTGTACAAAAACGCTTTCTTTCGCCAAGACAGTGCGTTTCTCACTGTTACATGCATTTGAATGGGGAACTCGACCGAAACAAAGTATAGGTTTTCATTATGTGAATAACTTGGAAATCTTAGCTCAAACAGCTGCAAAACCTGTTTTCCCAGCACGGGAACCTTGAGTTCTATAAGATAAAGCCATAAACATGTGTATCCGAGTCTTCTATCAAAAGTTACAGCTATTTCTATGAAGTTGTACAAAAACGCTTTCTTTCGCCAAGACAGTGCGTTTCTCACTGTTACATGCATTTGAATGGGGAACTCGACCGAAACAAAGTATAGGTTTTCATTATGTGAATAACTTGGAAATCTTAGCTCAAACAGCTGCAAAACCTGTTTGCCCAGCACGGGATCATTGAGTTCTATAAGATAAAGCCATAAACATGTGTATCCGAGTCTTCTATCAAAAGTTACAGCTATTTCTATGAAGTTGTACAAAAACGCTTTCTTTCGCCAAGACAGTGCGTTTCTCACTGTTACATGCATTTGAATGGGGAACTCCACCGAAACAAAGTATAGGTTTTCATTATGTGAATAACTTGGAAATCTTAGCTCAAACAGCTGCAAAACCTGTTTTCCCAGCACGGGAACCTTGAGTTCTATAAGATAAAGCCATAAACATGTGTATCCGAGTCTTCTATCAAAAGTTACAGCTATTTCTATGAAGTTGTACAAAAACGCTTTCTTTCGCCAAGACAGTGCGTTTCTCACTGTTACATGCATTTGAATGGGGAACTCGACCGAAACAAAGTATAGGTTTTCATTATGTGAATAACTTGGAAATCTTAGCTCAAACAGCTGCAAAACCTGTTTGCCCAGCACGGGAACATTGAGTTCTATAAGATAAAGCCATAAACATGTGTATCCGAGTCTTCTATCAAAAGTTACAGCTATTTCTATGAAGTTGTACAAAAACGCTTTCTTTCGCCAAGACAGTGCGTTTCTCACTGTTACATGCATTTGAATGGGGAACTCCACCGAAACAAAGTATAGGTTTTCATTATGTGAATAACTTGGAAATCTTAGCTCAAACAGCTGCAAAACCTGTTTTCCCAGCACGGGAACCTTGAGTTCTATAAGATAAAGCCATAAACATGTGTATCCGAGTCTTCTATCAAAAGTTACAGCTATTTCTATGAAGTTGTACAAAAACGCTTTCTTTCGCCAAGACAGTGCGTTTCTCACTGTTACATGCATTTGAATGGGGAACTCCACAGAAACAAAGTATAGGTTTTCATTATGTGAATAACTTGGAAATCTTAGCTCAAACAGCTGCAAAACCTGTTTGCCCAGCACGGGAACCTTGAGTTCTATAAGATAAAGCCATAAACATGTGTATCCGAGTCTTCTATCAAAAGTTACAGCTATTTATATGAAGTTGTACAAAAAACGCTTTCTTTCGCCAAGACAGTGCGTTTCTCACTGTTACATGCATTTGAATGGGGAACTCGACCGAAACAAAGTATAGGTTTTCATTATGTGAATAACTTGGAAATCTTAGCTCAAACAGCTGCAAAACCTGTTTTCCCAGCACGGGAACCTTGAGTTCTATAAGATAAGGCCATAAACATGTGTATCCGAGTCTTCTATCAAAAGTTACAGCTATTTCTATGAAGTTGTACAAAAACGCTTTCTTTCGCCAAGACAGTGCGTTTCTCACTGTTACATGCATTTGAATGGGGAACTCGACCGAAACAAAGTATAGGTTTTCATTATGTGAATAACTTGGAAATCTTAGCTCAAACAGTTGCAAAACCTGTTTTCCCAGCACGGGAACCTTGAGTTCTATAAGATAAAGCCATAAACATGTGTATCCGAGTCTTCTATCAAAAGTTACAGCTATTTCTATGAAGTTGTACAAAAACGCTTTCTTTCGCCAAGACAGTGCGTTTCTCACTGTTACATGCATTTGAATGGGGAACTCGACCGAAACAAAGTATAGGTTTTCATTATGTGAATAACTTGGAAATCTTAGCTCAAACAGCTGCAAAACCTGTTTTCCCAGCACGGGAACCTTGAGTTCTATAAGATAAAGCCATAAACATGTGTATCCGAGTCTTCTATCAAAAGTTACAGCTATTTATATGAAGTTGTACAAAAACGCTTTCTTTCGCCAAGACAGTGCGTTTCTCACTGTTACATGCATTTGAATGGGGAACTCGACCGAAACAAAGTATAGGTTTTCATTATGTGAATAACTTGGAAATCTTAGCTCAAACAGCTGCAAAACCTGTTTTCCCAGCACGGGAACCTTGAGTTCTATAAGATAAAGCCATAAACATGTGTATCCGAGTCTTCTATCAAAAGTTACAGCTATTTCTATGAAGTTGTACAAAAACGCTTTCTTTCGCCAAGACAGTGCGTTTCTCACTGTTACATGCATTTGAATGGGGAACTCGACCGAAACAAAGTATAGGTTTTCATTATGTGAATAACTTGGAAATCTTAGCTCAAACAGCTGCAAAACCTGTTTTCCCAGCACGGGAACCTTGAGTTCTATAAGATAAAGCCATAAACATGTGTATCCGAGTCTTCTATCAAAAGTTACAGCTATTTCTATGAAGTTGTACAAAAACGCTTTCTTTCGCCAAGACAGTGCGTTTCTCACTGTTACATGCATTTGAATGGGGAACTCCACCGAAACAAAGTATAGGTTTTCATTATGTGAATAACTTGGAAATCTTAGCTCAAACAGCTGCAAAACCTGTTTTCCCAGCACGGGAACCTTGAGTTCTATAAGATAAAGCCATAAACATGTGTATCCGAGTCTTCTATCAAAAGTTACAGCTATTTCTATGAAGTTGTACAAAAACGCTTTCTTTCGCCAAGACAGTGCGTTTCTCACTGTTACATGCATTTGAATGGGGAACTCCACCGAAACAAAGTATAGGTTTTCATTATGTGAATAACTTGGAAATCTTAGCTCAAACAGTTGCAAAACCTGTTTTCCCAGCACGGGAACCTTGAGTTCTATAAGATAAAGCCATAAACATGTGTATCCGAGTCTTCTATCAAAAGTTACAGCTATTTCTATGAAGTTGTACAAAAACGCTTTCTTTTGCCAAGACAGTGCGTTTCTCACTGTTACATGCATTTGAATGGGGAACTCGACCGAAACAAAGTATAGGTTTTCATTATGTGAATAACTTGGAAATCTTAGCTCAAACAGCTGCAAAACCTGTTTTCCCAGCACGGGAACCTTGAGTTCTATAAGATAAAGCCATAAACATGTGTATCCGAGTCTTCTATCAAAAGTTACAGCTATTTCTATGAAGTTGTACAAAAACGCTTTCTTTCGCCAAGACAGTGCGTTTCTCACTGTTACATGCATTTGAATGGGGAACTCGACCGAAACAAAGTATAGGTTTTCATTATGTGAATAACTTGGAAATCTTAGCTCAAACAGCTGCAAAACCTGTTTTCCCAGCACGGGAACCTTGAGTTCTATAAGATAAAGCCATAAACATGTGTATCCGAGTCTTCTATCAAAAGTTACAGCTATTTCTATGAAGTTGTACAAAAACGCTTTCTTTCGCCAAGACAGTGCGTTTCTCACTGTTACATGCGTTTGAATGGGGAACTCGACCGAAACAAAGTATAGGTTTTCATTATGTGAATAACTTGGAAATCTTAGCTCAAACAGTTGCAAAACCTGTTTTCCCAGCACGGGAACCTTGAGTTCTATAAGATAAAGCCATAAACATGTGTATCCGAGTCTTCTATCAAAAGTTACAGCTATTTCTATGAAGTTGTACAAAAACGCTTTTGTGGCGGAGGCGTGGCCCCGGGCGCAGCTGCAGGGGAGGAGTGGAGCGGAAGGCTCAACGGGGCGGCGCCGCGAGGCTGGTAAGAACAGCTGATATTGTTTATGGACTAATGATGGTCTCCTCCGCTGTGTTTATAGTGAGACGAGGAGGAGCGGCCAAGAGAGATCAGCTGGGCTCGAGCTGTCAGACGGTGCGACTGAGTCAGCTGTCAAAATACAAATATATCAATAAACGTGGAAGTTGGCTATACCTGCCTGTGTGTGCGTGTGTCTGTGCTGGGTATACTCTACAAGTGGTGCCGAAACCCAGGAAGAGTGCCGGTGGGGAAATGTCCGACCCACAGGCCACGCCACCCGCCCAGCCTCTGCAATTCTTGGCGCAGATGCTGGCGGAGATGGCGACGATGAGCCGGGATCAGGCGGCCGACCAGCGTGCCCACCTGGCCGCGCTGCGGGAGCAGACGGACCGACAGACGCAAGTTCTGGAACGGCTGGTCGGGGCCGCTGCCACGCCGAAGCCCTTGCCGCTGTCGGTGTCGGTGCCCCGGATGGGGGACGGGGACGACCCACAAGTTTTTTTGGAGACCTTCCGGGCCACGGCGGAGGCTTGCCAATGGCCGCGGGAGGAGTGGGCTCCGCGGCTGCTCCCCCTGCTGTCTGGGGAGGCACAAACAGCGGCCCTGAGTCTGCCTCCGGCGTCGAGGTGCAGCTTCCCGGACGTGAGCCGGGCGGTG
Organism: Rhamphochromis longiceps; assembly: GCF_057381845.1. Lineage (NCBI taxonomy): Eukaryota > Metazoa > Chordata > Actinopteri > Cichliformes > Cichlidae > Rhamphochromis > Rhamphochromis longiceps. The sequence continues at coordinate 31,476,574 of NC_140574.1, forward strand.
GTGGACAGGCTGGGGCTCACCGCCGAAGACCATCGCCGGCGGTTCCGGGCCTGTCGGCTGGCCACAACAGACCGACCATTCGCCTGGGCCCGGCAGCTGCGCGATGCGGCGGTTCGCTGGCTGCAACCGGGAACATCGGAGGGCGAGACGAAGCTGGTGGACAAGGTGGTGCTGGAACAGTTCACGGAGGGATTGCCAGCGGAGACGGCGAGATGGGTCCGGTGCCACCGGCCCGCAAGCCTGGAGGTAGCGGTGACGCTAGCGGAAGACCACCTTGCCGCTGGAGCAGGGGAACCTGGGGACGCCGGACGGAGGCCGAACAAACAGGCCCCAGTGCTGGCCCCGAGACGCCGTGTGCCGGCACCAGGGCAGGCAGAGCGGCTGCCGGCGCTGAGCCCCACTAACCCTTTCGCGGCGTTGGTGCCGTCCAGGGCAGCCGAGCCAAGTGGAGCCGCCCCCGAGCCACGGAGAGCAGCACAGACGCCGGGGCCGGAGTGCTGGAAGTGCGGGCAGCCGGGGCACCTGAGGAGGGATTGTCCGCTTATGGAAGTGGGGCAGGTGTTTCGTGTTGCTGGCGCCCCAGCACCCTCCCCCGGTCCAGGAGGGACATACAGTATTCCGGTAAGGACTCGAGGGGGTATACGCCAGGCGTTGGTGGACACGGGCTGCACGCAGACCCTCGTACACCAAAGCTTGGTTCGCCCCGGGGCATTGCTGGAGGCAGAATGGGTGGAGGTGAGGTGTGTGCATGGTGACGTTCACAGGTATCCCATTGTGCCGCTGTTATTAAAGTATAAGGGCAAGACGCATAGAGTAACGGCGGCGGTTAGCCCGCGCCTGTCGCACCCCCTGATTCTGGGTACCAATTGGCCGGGGTTTCATCAGCTACTGGGGCAGTACGCGGGGGTGCGATCACGACCGGAAGCGGGGTGTAGCGTGTGCGCGGCATTCAGCGGTGACGCGGGGTCGTCCGACACCGACTCCGGGGGGGAGGAGCTGGCGGGTCCCTCACGGGACGTCCCGCCGGCCCCGGAAGTGTCCCCCATGGGCGATTTCCCACTGGAGCAGTCTCGTGACGGCACCCTACGCTCAGCCTTTGACCAAGTGATGGCTATTGATGGTCACGTGGTGCGCCCTGAGGCCGCGCAGACCTACCCGCGTTTCGTCGTATTAAACGACCGATTATATCGAGTGAGTCGTGACACTCAGACAGAGGAAACACACACCCAGTTGTTGGTGCCGCAGGGCCGCCGGGAAACGCTTTTCCAGGCGGCCCACTATAACCCCATGGCAGGGCATATGGGCTATGAGAAAACTCTGGAGCGAATAACGGCCCGATTTTATTGGCCGGGCATCCGAGCGGATGTGCGCCGCTGGTGCGCGTCCTGCCCGGACTGCCAACTTGTTAACCAGCCGGCCATACCGAAGGCGCCGCTGCGCCCTCTCCCCCTCATTGAGGTCCCGTTTGAGCGCATCGGCATGGACCTCATCGGGCCGTTTCACCGGAGTGCACGCGGCTACCGCTTTGTGTTAGTCCTGGTGGATTACGCAACGCGGTACCCGGAAGCAGTTCCGCTGCGCACCATCTCTGCAAAGAGTGTGGCGCAGGCACTGTTTCAGGTCATCTCCCGAGTCGGAATCCCGAAAGAGATACTGACTGACCAGGGCACGTCGTTTATGTCTCGTACACTGCGGGAACTGTACGAATTACTGGGCATTAAATCTATTCGGACCAGCGTCTACCACCCGCAGACTGATGGGCTGGTGGAGCGGCTGAATAAGACTTTAAAGTCCATGATTCGGAAGTTCATTAACGAGGATGAACGCAATTGGGATCACTGGCTAGACCCTCTGTTATTCGCAGTGCGGGAGGTGCCCCAGGCCTCCACGGGATTTTCTCCCTTTGAACTGCTGTTCGGCAGGAGGCCACGTGGGGTGCTCGACCTGATTAAAGAAAGCTGGGAGGACGGTCCGAGCCCCGCCAAAAATGAGATTCAGTACGTGTTGGACCTGAGAGCAAAACTCCACACTTTGGGGAGGTTGTCACGGGAGAATTTGCTCCAGGCTCAGCAGCGTCAGCAACGCCTGTATGACAGAGGGGCTAGGCTCAGGCAATTTTCACCGGGAGATAAAGTGCTTGTGTTACTCCCTACCTCCAGCTCGAAGTTGCTCGCCAAGTGGCAAGGACCCTTTGTGGTCACACGGCGAGTCGGGGACGTGGACTATGAGGTCGCTCGGTCGGACAGGGGAGGAGCCACGCAGATTTATCACCTCAATCTCCTCAAACTGTGGCGAGAGGTTGAAACCGCTTCTCTGGTGAGCTTGGTGAAGGAGAGAGATGAGTTGGGGCCGGAGGTGCCAAATTCTATCGTTCCCGCCTCCCTCCCTTGTGATGACCATCTCACACAGGCCCAGAGAGCGGATGTTGTCGCGTTGCAACAGCGTTTTGCGGACGTGTTCTCCCCCCTGCCCGGCCGGACGTCCCTCATCGAGCACCATTTCGTGACGCAGCCTGGCGTGACGGTGCGTTCACGGCCCTACAGGCTCCCGGAGCACAAGCGAAAAATCGTGCAGAGGGAATTGGCGGAAATGCTGAGGATGGGAGTAATAGAAGAGTCGCACAGCGCCTGGTGTAGCCCCATCGTTCTGGTGGCGAAGAAGGATGGGTCTATACGGTTCTGTGTCGACTATCGCAGGGTGAACGAAGTGTCACGCTTTGATGCCTACCCCATGCCTCGGGTCGACGAGCTCCTGGACCGGTTAGGCACGGCCCGCTTTTTCACGACACTGGACTTAACCAAGGGCTATTGGCAGATTCCCTTGTCTGCCGAGGCCAGGGAGAAAACGGCCTTCTCCACTCCGTACGGTTTGTACCAGTTCGTGACACTTCCGTTCGGCCTGTTCGGGGCCCCGGCCACTTTCCAGCGTCTCATGGACCGGGTACTGCGTCCGCACGCAGCGTATGCTGCCGCCTACCTGGATGACGTGATCATCCACAGCGACACCTGGGCGGAGCATGTGCTGCGGGTGGCCGCGGTCCTGGAGTCCCTGAGGGGGGCGGGGCTCACGGCCAATCCGAAGAAGTGCGCGGTTGGACGGAGGGAGGTGCAGTATCTGGGGTACCACCTGGGGGGCGGGCAGGTGCGTCCACAGGTGGAGAAGACGGCGGCTATCGCATCCTGCCCGCGCCCCAGGACGAAAAAGGAGGTGAGACGGTTCTTGGGGTTGGCGGGTTACTATCGTCGCTTTGTGCCGGGGTTTGCGCAGCTAACCAGCCCCCTGACCGATCTCACTCGAAAGGGTGCCCCGGATCTGGTCCAGTGGACGGGGCCGTGCCAGGCGGCGTTTGTGCAGGCGAAAAAGGCTCTCTGTGGGGAGCCGCTGCTTCACACTCCTAACTTTTCCCTCCCTTTTGTTCTGCAGACTGACGCCTCGGACAGAGGGCTGGGAGCCGTTTTGTCCCAGCAGGTAAGGGGGGCCGACCGCCCTGTCCTATACATCAGCCGGAAGCTGGCAGAGCGCGAGCGCCGGTACAGCACCGTGGAGAAGGAGTGCCTGGCCATCCGGTGGGCGGTCGGCTCCCTGCGCTATTACCTCCTGGGACGCTCATTCACCCTCTGTTCGGACCACGCCCCGCTGCAGTGGCTCCACCGCATGAAGGATGCCAACGCCCGGATCACCCGGTGGTATCTGGCGTTGCAGCCCTTTAAGTTCAAGGTGATCCATAGGCCGGGGGCGCAGATGGCAGTGGCCGATTTCCTCTCTCGCTCGCGGGGGGGGGAGTTGGCTCGGCCGGACGGCTCCCCGGCCTCGAACGGGCGGTGGGGGTGTGTGGCGGAGGCGTGGCCCCGGGCGCAGCTGCAGGGGAGGAGTGGAGCGGAAGGCTCAACGGGGCGGCGCCGCGAGGCTGGTAAGAACAGCTGATATTGTTTATGGACTAATGATGGTCTCCTCCGCTGTGTTTATAGTGAGACGAGGAGGAGCGGCCAAGAGAGATCAGCTGGGCTCGAGCTGTCAGACGGTGCGACTGAGTCAGCTGTCAAAATACAAATATATCAATAAACGTGGAAGTTGGTTATACCTGCCTGTGTGTGCGTGTGTCTGTGCTGGGTATACTCTACAGCTTTCTTTCGCCAAGACAGTGCGTTTCTCACTGTTACATGCATTTGAATGGGGAACTCGACCGAAACAAAGTATAGGTTTTCCTTATGTGAATAACTTGGAAATCTTAGCTCAAACAGCTGCAAAACCTGTTTTCCCAGCACGGGAACCTTGAGTTCTATAAGATAAAGCCATAAACATGTGTATCCGAGTCTTCTATCAAAAGTTACAGCTATTTCTATGAAGTTGTACAAAAACGCTTTCTTTCGCCAAGACAGTGCGTTTCTCACTGTTACATGCATTTGAATGGGGAACTCGACCGAAACAAAGTATAGGTTTTCATTATGTGAATAACTTGGAAATCTTAGCTCAAACAGCTGCAAAACCTGTTTTCCCAGCACGGGAACCTTGAGTTCTATAAGATAAAGCCATAAACATGTGTATCCGAGTCTTCTATCAAAAGTTACAGCTATTTCTATGAAGTTGTACAAAAACGCTTTCTTTCGCCAAGACAGTGCGTTTCTCACTGTTACATGCATTTGAATGGGGAACTCGACCGAAACAAAGTATAGGTTTTCATTATGTGAATAACTTGGAAATCTTAGCTCAAACAGCTGCAAAACCTGTTTTCCCAGCACGGGAACCTTGAGTTCTATAAGATAAAGCCATAAACATGTGTATCCGAGTCTTCTATCAAAAGTTACAGCTATTTCTATGAAGTTGTACAAAAACGCTTTCTTTCGCCAAGACAGTGCGTTTCTCACTGTTACATGCATTTGAATGGGGAACTCCACCGAAACAAAGTATAGGTTTTCATTATGTGAATAACTTGGAAATCTTAGCTCAAACAGCTGCAAAACCTGTTTTCCCAGCACGGGAACCTTGAGTTCTATAAGATAAAGCCATAAACATGTGTATCCGAGTCTTCTATCAAAAGTTACAGCTATTTCTATGAAGTTGTACAAAAACGCTTTCTTTCGCCAAGACAGTGCGTTTCTCACTGTTACATGCATTTGAATGGGGAACTCCACCGAAACAAAGTATAGGTTTTCATTATGTGAATAACTTGGAAATCTTAGCTCAAACAGCTGCAAAATCTGATTGCCCAGCACGGGAACATTGAGTTCTATAAGATAAAGCCATAAACATGTGTATCCGAGTCTTCTATCAAAAGTTACAGCTATTTCTATGAAGTTGTACAAAAACGCTTTCTTTCGCCAAGACAGTGCGTTTCTCACTGTTACATGCATTTGAATGGGGAACTCCACCGAAACAAAGTATAGGTTTTCATTATGTGAATAACTTGGAAATCTTAGCTCAAACAGCTGCAAAACCTGTTTTCCCAGCACGGGAACCTTGAGTTCTATAAGATAAAGCCATAAACATGTGTATCCGAGTCTTCTATCAAAAGTTACAGCTATTTCTATGAAGTTGTACAAAAACGCTTTCTTTCGCCAAGACAGTGCGTTTCTCACTGTTACATGCATTTGAATGGGGAACTCGACCGAAACAAAGTATAGGTTTTCATTATGTGAATAACTTGGAAATCTTAGCTCAAACAGCTGCAAAACCTGTTTGCCCAGCACGGGAACATTGAGTTCTATAAGATAAAGCCATAAACATGTGTATCCGAGTCTTCTATCAAAAGTTACAGCTATTTCTATGAAGTTGTACAAAAACGCTTTCTTTTGCCAAGACAGTGCGTTTCTCACTGTTACATGCATTTGAATGGGGAACTCGACCGAAACAAAGTATAGGTTTTCATTATGTGAATAACTTGGAAATCTTAGCTCAAACAGCTGCAAAACCTGTTTTCCCAGCACGGGAACCTTGAGTTCTATAAGATAAAGCCATAAACATGTGTATCCGAGTCTTCTATCAAAAGTTACAGCTATTTATATGAAGTTGTACAAAAACGCTTTCTTTCGCCAAGACAGTGCGTTTCTCACTGTTACATGCATTTGAATGGGGAACTCGACCGAAACAAAGTATAGGTTTTCATTATGTGAATAACTTGGAAATCTTAGCTCAAACAGCTGCAAAACCTGTTTTCCCAGCACGGGAACCTTGAGTTCTATAAGATAAAGCCATAAACATGTGTATCCGAGTCTTCTATCAAAAGTTACAGCTATTTATATGAAGTTGTACAAAAACGCTTTCTTTCGCCAAGACAGTGCGTTTCTCACTGTTACATGCATTTGAATGGGGAACTCGACCGAAACAAAGTATAGGTTTTCATTATGTGAATAACTTGGAAATCTTAGCTCAAACAGCTGCAAAACCTGTTTTCCCAGCACGGGAACCTTGAGTTCTATAAGATAAAACCATAAACATGTGTATCCGAGTCTTCTATCAAAAGTTACAGCTATTTCTATGAAGTTGTACAAAAACGCTTTCTTTCGCCAAGACAGTGCGTTTCTCACTGTTACATGCATTTGAATGGGGAACTCGACCGAAACAAAGTATAGGTTTTCATTATGTGAATAACTTGGAAATCTTAGCTCAAACAGCTGCAAAACCTGTTTTCCCAGCACGGGAACCTTGAGTTCTATAAGATAAAGCCATAAACATGTGTATCCGAGTCTTCTATCAAAAGTTACAGCTATTTCTATGAAGTTGTACAAAAACGCTTTCTTTCGCCAAGACAGTGCGTTTCTCACTGTTACATGCATTTGAATGGGGAACTCGACCGAAACAAAGTATAGGTTTTCATTATGTGAATAACTTGGAAATCTTAGCTCAAACAGCTGCAAAACCTGTTTGCCCAGCACGGGAACATTGAGTTCTATAAGATAAAGCCATAAACATGTGTATCCGAGTCTTCTATCAAAAGTTACAGCTATTTCTATGAAGTTGTACAAAAACGCTTTCTTTCGCCAAGACAGTGCGTTTCTCACTGTTACATGCATTTGAATGGGGAACTCCACCGAAACAAAGTATAGGTTTTCATTATGTGAATAACTTGGAAATCTTAGCTCAAACAGCTGCAAAACCTGTTTTCCCAGCACGGGAACCTTGAGTTCTATAAGATAAAGCCATAAACATGTGTATCCGAGTCTTCTATCAAAAGTTACAGCTATTTCTATGAAGTTGTACAAAAACGCTTTCTTTCGCCAAGACAGTGCGTTTCTCACTGTTACATGCATTTGAATGGGGAACTCCACCGAAACAAAGTATAGGTTTTCATTATGTGAATAACTTGGAAATCTTAGCTCAAACAGCTGCAAAACCTGTTTGCCCAGCACGGGAACATTGAGTTCTATAAGATAAAGCCATAAACATGTGTATCCGAGTCTTCTATCAAAAGTTACAGCTATTTCTATGAAGTTGTACAAAAACGCTTTCTTTCGCCAAGACAGTGCGTTTCTCACTGTTACATGCATTTGAATGGGGAACTCGACCGAAACAAAGTATAGGTTTTCATTATGTGAATAACTTGGAAATCTTAGCTCAAACAGCTGCAAAACCTGTTTGCCCAGCACGGGAACATTGAGTTCTATAAGATAAAGCCATAAACATGTGTATCCGAGTCTTCTATCAAAAGTTACAGCTATTTCTATGAAGTTGTACAAAAACGCTTTCTTTTGCCAAGACAGTGCGTTTCTCACTGTTACATGCATTTGAATGGGGAACTCGACCGAAACAAAGTATAGGTTTTCATTATGTGAATAACTTGGAAATCTTAGCTCAAACAGCTGCAAAACCTGTTTTCCCAGCACGGGAACCTTGAGTTCTATAAGATAAAGCCATAAACATGTGTATCCGAGTCTTCTATCAAAAGTTACAGCTATTTATATGAAGTTGTACAAAAACGCTTTCTTTCGCCAAGACAGTGCGTTTCTCACTGTTACATGCATTTGAATGGGGAACTCGACCGAAACAAAGTATAGGTTTTCATTATGTGAATAACTTGGAAATCTTAGCTCAAACAGCTGCAAAACCTGTTTTCCCAGCACGGGAACCTTGAGTTCTATAAGATAAAGCCATAAACATGTGTATCCGAGTCTTCTATCAAAAGTTACAGCTATTTATATGAAGTTGTACAAAAACGCTTTCTTTCGCCAAGACAGTGCGTTTCTCACTGTTACATGCATTTGAATGGGGAACTCGACCGAAACAAAGTATAGGTTTTCATTATGTGAATAACTTGGAAATCTTAGCTCAAACAGCTGCAAAACCTGTTTTCCCAGCACGGGAACCTTGAGTTCTATAAGATAAAACCATAAACATGTGTATCCGAGTCTTCTATCAAAAGTTACAGCTATTTCTATGAAGTTGTACAAAAACGCTTTCTTTCGCCAAGACAGTGCGTTTCTCACTGTTACATGCATTTGAATGGGGAACTCGACCGAAACAAAGTATAGGTTTTCATTATGTGAATAACTTGGAAATCTTAGCTCAAACAGCTGCAAAACCTGTTTTCCCAGCACGGGAACCTTGAGTTCTATAAGATAAAGCCATAAACATGTGTATCCGAGTCTTCTATCAAAAGTTACAGCTATTTCTATGAAGTTGTACAAAAACGCTTTCTTTCGCCAAGACAGTGCGTTTCTCACTGTTACATGCATTTGAATGGGGAACTCGACCGAAACAAAGTATAGGTTTTCATTATGTGAATAACTTGGAAATCTTAGCTCAAACAGCTGCAAAACCTGTTTGCCCAGCACGGGAACATTGAGTTCTATAAGATAAAGCCATAAACATGTGTATCCGAGTCTTCTATCAAAAGTTACAGCTATTTCTATGAAGTTGTACAAAAACGCTTTCTTTCGCCAAGACAGTGCGTTTCTCACTGTTACATGCATTTGAATGGGGAACTCCACCGAAACAAAGTATAGGTTTTCATTATGTGAATAACTTGGAAATCTTAGCTCAAACAGCTGCAAAACCTGTTTTCCCAGCACGGGAACCTTGAGTTCTATAAGATAAAGCCATAAACATGTGTATCCGAGTCTTCTATCAAAAGTTACAGCTATTTCTATGAAGTTGTACAAAAACGCTTTCTTTCGCCAAGACAGTGCGTTTCTCACTGTTACATGCATTTGAATGGGGAACTCCACCGAAACAAAGTATAGGTTTTCATTATGTGAATAACTTGGAAATCTTAGCTCAAACAGCTGCAAAACCTGTTTGCCCAGCACGGGAACATTGAGTTCTATAAGATAAAGCCATAAACATGTGTATCCGAGTCTTCTATCAAAAGTTACAGCTATTTCTATGAAGTTGTACAAAAACGCTTTCTTTCGCCAAGACAGTGCGTTTCTCACTGTTACATGCATTTGAATGGGGAACTCCACCGAAACAAAGTATAGGTTTTCATTATGTGAATAACTTGGAAATCTTAGCTCAAACAGTTGCAAAACCTGTTTTCCCAGCACGGGAACCTTGAGTTCTATAAGATAAAGCCATAAACATGTGTATCCGAGTCTTCTATCAAAAGTTACAGCTATTTATATGAAGTTGTACAAAAACGCTTTCTTTCGCCAAGACAGTGCGTTTCTCACTGTTACATGCATTTGAATGGGGAACTCGACCGAAACAAAGTATAGGTTTTCATTATGTGAATAACTTGGAAATCTTAGCTCAAACAGCTGCAAAACCTGTTTTCCCAGCACGGGAACCTTGAGTTCTATAAGATAAAGCCATAAACATGTGTATCCGAGTCTTCTATCAAAAGTTACAGCTATTTCTATGAAGTTGTACAAAAACGCTTTCTTTCGCCAAGACAGTGCGTTTCTCACTGTTACATGCATTTGAATGGGGAACTCGACCGAAACAAAGTATAGGTTTTCATTATGTGAATAACTTGGAAATCTTAGCTCAAACAGCTGCAAAACCTGTTTTCCCAGCACGGGAACCTTGAGTTCTATAAGATAAAGCCATAAACATGTGTATCCGAGTCTTCTATCAAAAGTTACAGCTATTTCTATGAAGTTGTACAAAAACGCTTTCTTTCGCCAAGACAGTGCGTTTCTCACTGTTACATGCATTTGAATGGGGAACTCCACCGAAACAAAGTATAGGTTTTCATTATGTGAATAACTTGGAAATCTTAGCTCAAACAGCTGCAAAACCTGTTTTCCCAGCACGGGAACCTTGAGTTCTATAAGATAAAGCCATAAACATGTGTATCCGAGTCTTCTATCAAAAGTTACAGCTATTTCTATGAAGTTGTACAAAAACGCTTTCTTTCGCCAAGACAGTGCGTTTCTCACTGTTACATGCATTTGAATGGGGAACTCCACCGAAACAAAGTATAGGTTTTCATTATGTGAATAACTTGGAAATCTTAGCTCAAACAGCTGCAAAATCTGATTGCCCAGCACGGGAACATTGAGTTCTATAAGATAAAGCCATAAACATGTGTATCCGAGTCTTCTATCAAAAGTTACAGCTATTTCTATGAAGTTGTACAAAAACGCTTTCTTTCGCCAAGACAGTGCGTTTCTCACTGTTACATGCATTTGAATGGGGAACTCCACCGAAACAAAGTATAGGTTTTCATTATGTGAATAACTTGGAAATCTTAGCTCAAACAGCTGCAAAACCTGTTTTCCCAGCACGGGAACCTTGAGTTCTATAAGATAAAGCCATAAACATGTGTATCCGAGTCTTCTATCAAAAGTTACAGCTATTTCTATGAAGTTGTACAAAAACGCTTTCTTTCGCCAAGACAGTGCGTTTCTCACTGTTACATGCATTTGAATGGGGAACTCGACCGAAACAAAGTATAGGTTTTCATTATGTGAATAACTTGGAAATCTTAGCTCAAACAGCTGCAAAACCTGTTTGCCCAGCACGGGAACATTGAGTTCTATAAGATAAAGCCATAAACATGTGTATCCGAGTCTTCTATCAAAAGTTACAGCTATTTCTATGAAGTTGTACAAAAACGCTTTCTTTTGCCAAGACAGTGCGTTTCTCACTGTTACATGCATTTGAATGGGGAACTCGACCGAAACAAAGTATAGGTTTTCATTATGTGAATAACTTGGAAATCTTAGCTCAAACAGCTGCAAAACCTGTTTTCCCAGCACGGGAACCTTGAGTTCTATAAGATAAAGCCATAAACATGTGTATCCGAGTCTTCTATCAAAAGTTACAGCTATTTCTATGAAGTTGTACAAAAACGCTTTCTTTCGCCAAGACAGTGCGTTTCTCACTGTTACATGCATTTGAATGGGGAACTCGACCGAAACAAAGTATAGGTTTTCATTATGTGAATAACTTGGAAATCTTAGCTCAAACAGCTGCAAAACCTGTTTTCCCAGCACGGGAACCTTGAGTTCTATAAGATAAAGCCATAAACATGTGTATCCGAGTCTTCTATCAAAAGTTACAGCTATTTCTATGAAGTTGTACAAAAACGCTTTCTTTCGCCAAGACAGTGCGTTTCTCACTGTTACATGCATTTGAATGGGGAACTCGACCGAAACAAAGTATAGGTTTTCATTATGTGAATAACTTGGAAATCTTAGCTCAAACAGTTGCAAAACCTGTTTTCCCAGCACGGGAACCTTGAGTTCTATAAGATAAAGCCATAAACATGTGTATCCGAGTCTTCTATCAAAAGTTACAGCTATTTCTATGAAGTTGTACAAAAACGCTTTCTTTCGCCAAGACAGTGCGTTTCTCACTGTTACATGCATTTGAATGGGGAACTCGACCGAAACAAAGTATAGGTTTTCATTATGTGAATAACTTGGAAATCTTAGCTCAAACAGCTGCAAAACCTGTTTTCCCAGCACGGGAACCTTGAGTTCTATAAGATAAAGCCATAAACATGTGTATCCGAGTCTTCTATCAAAAGTTACAGCTATTTATATGAAGTTGTACAAAAACGCTTTCTTTCGCCAAGACAGTGCGTTTCTCACTGTTACATGCATTTGAATGGGGAACTCGACCGAAACAAAGTATAGGTTTTCATTATGTGAATAACTTGGAAATCTTAGCTCAAACAGCTGCAAAACCTGTTTTCCCAGCACGGGAACCTTGAGTTCTATAAGATAAAGCCATAAACATGTGTATCCGAGTCTTCTATCAAAAGTTACAGCTATTTCTATGAAGTTGTACAAAAACGCTTTCTTTCGCCAAGACAGTGCGTTTCTCACTGTTACATGCATTTGAATGGGGAACTCGACCGAAACAAAGTATAAGTTTTCATTATGTGAATAACTTGGAAATCTTAGCTCAAACAGCTGCAAAACCTGTTTTCCCAGCACGGGAACCTTGAGTTCTATAAGATAAAGCCATAAACATGTGTATCCGAGTCTTCTATCAAAAGTTACAGCTATTTATATGAAGTTGTACAAAAACGCTTTCTTTCGCCAAGACAGTGCGTTTCTCACTGTTACATGCATTTGAATGGGGAACTCGACCGAAACAAAGTATAGGTTTTCATTATGTGAATAACTTGGAAATCTTAGCTCAAACAGCTGCAAAACCTGTTTTCCCAGCACGGGAACCTTGAGTTCTATAAGATAAAGCCATAAACATGTGTATCCGAGTCTTCTATCAAAAGTTACAGCTATTTATATGAAGTTGTACAAAAACGCTTTCTTTCGCCAAGACAGTGCGTTTCTCACTGTTACATGCATTTGAATGGGGAACTCCACCGAAACAAAGTATAGGTTTTCATTATGTGAATAACTTGGAAATCTTAGCTCAAACAGCTGCAAAACCTGTTTTCCCAGCACGGGAACCTTGAGTTCTATAAGATAAAGCCATAAACATGTGTATCCGAGTCTTCTATCAAAAGTTACAGCTATTTATATGAAGTTGTACAAAAACGCTTTCTTTCGCCAAGACAGTGCGTTTCTCACTGTTACATGCATTTGAATGGGGAACTCGACCGAAACAAAGTATAGGTTTTCATTATGTGAATAACTTGGAAATCTTAGCTCAAACAGCTGCAAAACCTGTTTTCCCAGCACGGGAACCTTGAGTTCTATAAGATAAAACCATAAACATGTGTATCCGAGTCTTCTATCAAAAGTTACAGCTATTTCTATGAAGTTGTACAAAAACGCTTTCTTTCGCCAAGACAGTGCGTTTCTCACTGTTACATGCATTTGAATGGGGAACTCGACCGAAACAAAGTATAGGTTTTCATTATGTGAATAACTTGGAAATCTTAGCTCAAACAGCTGCAAAACCTGTTTTCCCAGCACGGGAACCTTGAGTTCTATAAGATAAAGCCATAAACATGTGTATCCGAGTCTTCTATCAAAAGTTACAGCTATTTATATGAAGTTGTACAAAAACGCTTTCTTTCGCCAAGACAGTGCGTTTCTCACTGTTACATGCATTTGAATGGGGAACTCGACCGAAACAAAGTATAGGTTTTCATTATGTGAATAACTTGGAAATCTTAGCTCAAACAGCTGCAAAACCTGTTTTCCCAGCACGGGAACCTTGAGTTCTATAAGATAAAACCATAAACATGTGTATCCGAGTCTTCTATCAAAAGTTACAGCTATTTCTATGAAGTTGTACAAAAACGCTTTCTTTCGCCAAGACAGTGCGTTTCTCACTGTTACATGCATTTGAATGGGGAACTCGACCGAAACAAAGTATAGGTTTTCATTATGTGAATAACTTGGAAATCTTAGCTCAAACAGCTGCAAAACCTGTTTTCCCAGCACGGGAACCTTGAGTTCTATAAGATAAAGCCATAAACATGTGTATCCGAGTCTTCTATCAAAAGTTACAGCTATTTCTATGAAGTTGTACAAAAACGCTTTCTTTCGCCAAGACAGTGCGTTTCTCACTGTTACATGCATTTGAATGGGGAACTCGACCGAAACAAAGTATAGGTTTTCATTATGTGAATAACTTGGAAATCTTAGCTCAAACAGCTGCAAAACCTGTTTGCCCAGCACGGGAACATTGAGTTCTATAAGATAAAGCCATAAACATGTGTATCCGAGTCTTCTATCAAAAGTTACAGCTATTTCTATGAAGTTGTACAAAAACGCTTTCTTTCGCCAAGACAGTGCGTTTCTCACTGTTACATGCATTTGAATGGGGAACTCCACCGAAACAAAGTATAGGTTTTCATTATGTGAATAACTTGGAAATCTTAGCTCAAACAGCTGCAAAACCTGTTTTCCCAGCACGGGAACCTTGAGTTCTATAAGATAAAGCCATAAACATGTGTATCCGAGTCTTCTATCAAAAGTTACAGCTATTTATATGAAGTTGTACAAAAACGCTTTCTTTCGCCAAGACAGTGCGTTTCTCACTGTTACATGCATTTGAATGGGGAACTCGACCGAAACAAAGTATAGGTTTTCATTATGTGAATAACTTGGAAATCTTAGCTCAAACAGCTGCAAAACCTGTTTTCCCAGCACGGGAACCTTGAGTTCTATAAGATAAAGCCATAAACATGTGTATCCGAGTCTTCTATCAAAAGTTACAGCTATTTATATGAAGTTGTACAAAAACGCTTTCTTTCGCCAAGACAGTGCGTTTCTCACTGTTACATGCATTTGAATGGGGAACTCCACCGAAACAAAGTATAGGTTTTCATTATGTGAATAACTTGGAAATCTTAGCTCAAACAGCTGCAAAACCTGTTTTCCCAGCACGGGAACCTTGAGTTCTATAAGATAAAGCCATAAACATGTGTATCCGAGTCTTCTATCAAAAGTTACAGCTATTTATATGAAGTTGTACAAAAACGCTTTCTTTCGCCAAGACAGTGCGTTTCTCACTGTTACATGCATTTGAATGGGGAACTCGACCGAAACAAAGTATAGGTTTTCATTATGTGAATAACTTGGAAATCTTAGCTCAAACAGCTGCAAAACCTGTTTTCCCAGCACGGGAACCTTGAGTTCTATAAGATAAAACCATAAACATGTGTATCCGAGTCTTCTATCAAAAGTTACAGCTATTTCTATGAAGTTGTACAAAAACGCTTTCTTTCGCCAAGACAGTGCGTTTCTCACTGTTACATGCATTTGAATGGGGAACTCGACCGAAACAAAGTATAGGTTTTCATTATGTGAATAACTTGGAAATCTTAGCTCAAACAGCTGCAAAACCTGTTTTCCCAGCACGGGAACCTTGAGTTCTATAAGATAAAGCCATAAACATGTGTATCCGAGTCTTCTATCAAAAGTTACAGCTATTTATATGAAGTTGTACAAAAACGCTTTCTTTCGCCAAGACAGTGCGTTTCTCACTGTTACATGCATTTGAATGGGGAACTCGACCGAAACAAAGTATAGGTTTTCATTATGTGAATAACTTGGAAATCTTAGCTCAAACAGCTGCAAAACCTGTTTTCCCAGCACGGGAACCTTGAGTTCTATAAGATAAAACCATAAACATGTGTATCCGAGTCTTCTATCAAAAGTTACAGCTATTTCTATGAAGTTGTACAAAAACGCTTTCTTTCGCCAAGACAGTGCGTTTCTCACTGTTACATGCATTTGAATGGGGAACTCGACCGAAACAAAGTATAGGTTTTCATTATGTGAATAACTTGGAAATCTTAGCTCAAACAGCTGCAAAACCTGTTTTCCCAGCACGGGAACCTTGAGTTCTATAAGATAAAGCCATAAACATGTGTATCCGAGTCTTCTATCAAAAGTTACAGCTATTTCTATGAAGTTGTACAAAAACGCTTTCTTTCGCCAAGACAGTGCGTTTCTCACTGTTACATGCATTTGAATGGGGAACTCGACCGAAACAAAGTATAGGTTTTCATTATGTGAATAACTTGGAAATCTTAGCTCAAACAGCTGCAAAACCTGTTTGCCCAGCACGGGAACATTGAGTTCTATAAGATAAAGCCATAAACATGTGTATCCGAGTCTTCTATCAAAAGTTACAGCTATTTCTATGAAGTTGTACAAAAACGCTTTCTTTCGCCAAGACAGTGCGTTTCTCACTGTTACATGCATTTGAATGGGGAACTCCACCGAAACAAAGTATAGGTTTTCATTATGTGAATAACTTGGAAATCTTAGCTCAAACAGCTGCAAAACCTGTTTTCCCAGCACGGGAACCTTGAGTTCTATAAGATAAAGCCATAAACATGTGTATCCGAGTCTTCTATCAAAAGTTACAGCTATTTCTATGAAGTTGTACAAAAACGCTTTCTTTCGCCAAGACAGTGCGTTTCTCACTGTTACATGCATTTGAATGGGGAACTCGACCGAAACAAAGTATAGGTTTTCATTATGTGAATAACTTGGAAATCTTAGCTCAAACAGCTGCAAAACCTGTTTGCCCAGCACGGGAACCTTGAGTTCTATAAGATAAAGCCATAAACATGTGTATCCGAGTCTTCTATCAAAAGTTACAGCTATTTCTATGAAGTTGTACAAAAACGCTTTCTTTCGCCAAGACAGTGCGTTTCTCACTGTTACATGCATTTGAATGGGGAACTCGACCGAAACAAAGTATAGGTTTTCATTATGTGAATAACTTGGAAATCTTAGCTCAAACAGCTGCAAAACCTGTTTGCCCAGCACGGGAACATTGAGTTCTATAAGATAAAGCCATAAACATGTGTATCCGAGTCTTCTATCAAAAGTTACAGCTATTTCTATGAAGTTGTACAAAAACGCTTTCTTTCGCCAAGACAGTGCGTTTCTCACTGTTACATGCATTTGAATGGGGAACTCCACCGAAACAAAGTATAGGTTTTCATTATGTGAATAACTTGGAAATCTTAGCTCAAACAGTTGCAAAACCTGTTTTCCCAGCACGGGAACCTTGAGTTCTATAAGATAAAGCCATAAACATGTGTATCCGAGTCTTCTATCAAAAGTTACAGCTATTTATATGAAGTTGTACAAAAACGCTTTCTTTCGCCAAGACAGTGCGTTTCTCACTGTTACATGCATTTGAATGGGGAACTCCACCGAAACAAAGTATAGGTTTTCATTATGTGAATAACTTGGAAATCTTAGCTCAAACAGCTGCAAAACCTGTTTTCCCAGCACGGGAACCTTGAGTTCTATAAGATAAAGCCATAAACATGTGTATCCGAGTCTTCTATCAAAAGTTACAGCTATTTCTATGAAGTTGTACAAAAACGCTTTCTTTCGCCAAGACAGTGCGTTTCTCACTGTTACATGCATTTGAATGGGGAACTCGACCGAAACAAAGTATAGGTTTTCATTATGTGAATAACTTGGAAATCTTAGCTCAAACAGCTGCAAAACCTGTTTTCCCAGCACGGGAACCTTGAGTTCTATAAGATAAAGCCATAAACATGTGTATCCGAGTCTTCTATCAAAAGTTACAGCTATTTCTATGAAGTTGTACAAAAACGCTTTCTTTCGCCAAGACAGTGCGTTTCTCACTGTTACATGCATTTGAATGGGGAACTCGACCGAAACAAAGTATAGGTTTTCATTATGTGAATAACTTGGAAATCTTAGCTCAAACAGCTGCAAAACCTGTTTTCCCAGCACGGGAACCTTGAGTTCTATAAGATAAAGCCATAAACATGTGTATCCGAGTCTTCTATCAAAAGTTACAGCTATTTCTATGAAGTTGTACAAAAACGCTTTCTTTCGCCAAGACAGTGCGTTTCTCACTGTTACATGCATTTGAATGGGGAACTCGACCGAAACAAAGTATAGGTTTTCATTATGTGAATAACTTGGAAATCTTAGCTCAAACAGCTGCAAAACCTGTTTTCCCAGCACGGGAACCTTGAGTTCTATAAGATAAAGCCATAAACATGTGTATCCGAGTCTTCTATCAAAAGTTACAGCTATTTCTATGAAGTTGTACAAAAACGCTTTCTTTCGCCAAGACAGTGCGTTTCTCACTGTTACATGCATTTGAATGGGGAACTCGACCGAAACAAAGTATAGGTTTTCATTATGTGAATAACTTGGAAATCTTAGCTCAAACAGCTGCAAAACCTGTTTGCCCAGCACGGGAACCTTGAGTTCTATAAGATAAAGCCATAAACATGTGTATCCGAGTCTTCTATCAAAAGTTACAGCTATTTCTATGAAGTTGTACAAAAACGCTTTCTTTCGCCAAGACAGTGCGTTTCTCACTGTTACATGCATTTGAATGGGGAACTCCACCGAAACAAAGTATAGGTTTTCATTATGTGAATAACTTGGAAATCTTAGCTCAAACAGCTGCAAAACCTGTTTTCCCAGCACGGGAACCTTGAGTTCTATAAGATAAAGCCATAAACATGTGTATCCGAGTCTTCTATCAAAAGTTACAGCTATTTCTATGAAGTTGTACAAAAACGCTTTCTTTCGCCAAGACAGTGCGTTTCTCACTGTTACATGCATTTGAATGGGGAACTCCACCGAAACAAAGTATAGGTTTTCATTATGTGAATAACTTGGAAATCTTAGCTCAAACAGCTGCAAAACCTGTTTTCCCAGCACGGGAACCTTGAGTTCTATAAGATAAAGCCATAAACCTGTGTATCCGAGTCTTCTATCAAAAGTTACAGCTATTTCTATGAAGTTGTACAAAAACGCTTTCTTTCGCCAAGACAGTGCGTTTCTCACTGTTACATGCATTTGAATGGGGAACTCCACCGAAACAAAGTATAGGTTTTCATTATGTGAATAACTTGGAAATCTTAGCTCAAACAGCTGCAAAACCTGTTTTCCCAGCACGGGAACCTTGAGTTCTATAAGATAAAGCCATAAACATGTGTATCCGAGTCTTCTATCAAAAGTTACAGCTATTTCTATGAAGTTGTACAAAAACGCTTTCTTTCGCCAAGACAGTGCGTTTCTCACTGTTACATGCATTTGAATGGGGAAGTCGACCGAAACAAAGTATAGGTTTTCATTATGTGAATAACTTGGAAATCTTAGCTCAAACAGCTGCAAAACCTGTTTTCCCAGCACGGGAACCTTGAGTTCTATAAGATAAAGCCATAAACCTGTGTATCCGAGTCTTCTATCAAAAGTTACAGCTATTTCTATGAAGTTGTACAAAAACGCTTTCTTTCGCCAAGACAGTGCGTTTCTCACTGTTACATGCATTTGAATGGGGAACTCGACCGAAACAAAGTATAGGTTTTCATTATGTGAATAACTTGGAAATCTTAGCTCAAACAGCTGCAAAACCTGTTTTCCCAGCACGGGAACCTTGAGTTCTATAAGATAAAGCCATAAACCTGTGTATCCGAGTCTTCTATCAAAAGTTACAGCTATTTCTATGAAGTTGTACAAAAACGCTTTCTTTCGCCAAGACAGTGCGTTTCTCACTGTTACATGCATTTGAATGGGGAACTCGACCGAAACAAAGTATAGGTTTTCATTATGTGAATAACTTGGAAATCTTAGCTCAAACAGCTGCAAAACCTGTTTTCCCAGCACGGGAACCTTGAGTTCTATAAGATAAAGCCATAAACATGTGTATCCGAGTCTTCTATCAAAAGTTACAGCTATTTCTATGAAGTTGTACAAAAACGCTTTCTTTCGCCAAGACAGTGCGTTTCTCACTGTTACATGCATTTGAATGGGGAAGTCGACCGAAACAAAGTATAGGTTTTCATTATGTGAATAACTTGGAAATCTTAGCTCAAACAGCTGCAAAACCTGTTTTCCCAGCACGGGAACCTTGAGTTCTATAAGATAAAGCCATAAACCTGTGTATCCGAGTCTTCTATCAAAAGTTACAGCTATTTCTATGAAGTTGTACAAAAACGCTTTCTTTCGCCAAGACAGTGCGTTTCTCACTGTTACATGCATTTGAATGGGGAACTCGACCGAAACAAAGTATAGGTTTTCATTATGTGAATAACTTGGAAATCTTAGCTCAAACAGCTGCAAAACCTGTTTTCCCAGCACGGGAACCTTGAGTTCTATAAGATAAAGCCATAAACATGTGTATCCGAGTCTTCTATCAAAAGTTACAGCTATTTCTATGAAGTTGTACAAAAACGCTTTCTTTCGCCAAGACAGTGCGTTTCTCACTGTTACATGCATTTGAATGGGGAACTCGACCGAAACAAAGTATAGGTTTTCATTATGTGAATAACTTGGAAATCTTAGCTCAAACAGCTGCAAAACCTGATTGCCCAGCACGGGAACATTGAGTTCTATAAGATAAAGCCATAAACATGTGTATCCGAGTCTTCTATCAAAAGTTACAGCTATTTCTATGAAGTTGTACAAAAACGCTTTCTTTCGCCAAGACAGTGCGTTTCTCACTGTTACATGCATTTGAATGGGGAACTCCACCGAAACAAAGTATAGGTTTTCATTATGTGAATAACTTGGAAATCTTAGCTCAAACAGCTGCAAAACCTGTTTTCCCAGCACGGGAACCTTGAGTTCTATAAGATAAAGCCATAAACATGTGTATCCGAGTCTTCTATCAAAAGTTACAGCTATTTCTATGAAGTTGTACAAAAACGCTTTCTTTCGCCAAGACAGTGCGTTTCTCACTGTTACATGCATTTGAATGGGGAACTCGACCGAAACAAAGTATAGGTTTTCATTATGTGAATAACTTGGAAATCTTAGCTCAAACAGCTGCAAAACCTGTTTTCCCAGCACGGGAACCTTGAGTTCTATAAGATAAAGCCATAAACATGTGTATCCGAGTCTTCTATCAAAAGTTACAGCTATTTATATGAAGTTGTACAAAAACGCTTTCTTTCGCCAAGACAGTGCGTTTCTCACTGTTACATGCATTTGAATGGGGAACTCGACCGAAACAAAGTATAGGTTTTCATTATGTGAATAACTTGGAAATCTTAGCTCAAACAGCTGCAAAACCTGTTTTCCCAGCACGGGAACCTTGAGTTCTATAAGATAAAACCATAAACATGTGTATCCGAGTCTTCTATCAAAAGTTACAGCTATTTCTATGAAGTTGTACAAAAACGCTTTCTTTCGCCAAGACAGTGCGTTTCTCACTGTTACATGCATTTGAATGGGGAACTCGACCGAAACAAAGTATAGGTTTTCATTATGTGAATAACTTGGAAATCTTAGCTCAAACAGCTGCAAAACCTGTTTTCCCAGCACGGGAACCTTGAGTTCTATAAGATAAAGCCATAAACATGTGTATCCGAGTCTTCTATCAAAAGTTACAGCTATTTCTATGAAGTTGTACAAAAACGCTTTCTTTCGCCAAGACAGTGCGTTTCTCACTGTTACATGCATTTGAATGGGGAACTCGACCGAAACAAAGTATAGGTTTTCATTATGTGAATAACTTGGAAATCTTAGCTCAAACAGCTGCAAAACCTGTTTGCCCAGCACGGGAACATTGAGTTCTATAAGATAAAGCCATAAACATGTGTATCCGAGTCTTCTATCAAAAGTTACAGCTATTTCTATGAAGTTGTACAAAAACGCTTTCTTTCGCCAAGACAGTGCGTTTCTCACTGTTACATGCATTTGAATGGGGAACTCCACCGAAACAAAGTATAGGTTTTCATTATGTGAATAACTTGGAAATCTTAGCTCAAACAGCTGCAAAACCTGTTTTCCCAGCACGGGAACCTTGAGTTCTATAAGATAAAGCCATAAACATGTGTATCCGAGTCTTCTATCAAAAGTTACAGCTATTTCTATGAAGTTGTACAAAAACGCTTTCTTTCGCCAAGACAGTGCGTTTCTCACTGTTACATGCATTTGAATGGGGAACTCCACCGAAACAAAGTATAGGTTTTCATTATGTGAATAACTTGGAAATCTTAGCTCAAACAGCTGCAAAACCTGTTTGCCCAGCACGGGAACATTGAGTTCTATAAGATAAAGCCATAAACATGTGTATCCGAGTCTTCTATCAAAAGTTACAGCTATTTCTATGAAGTTGTACAAAAACGCTTTCTTTCGCCAAGACAGTGCGTTTCTCACTGTTACATGCATTTGAATGGGGAACTCCACCGAAACAAAGTATAGGTTTTCATTATGTGAATAACTTGGAAATCTTAGCTCAAACAGTTGCAAAACCTGTTTTCCCAGCACGGGAACCTTGAGTTCTATAAGATAAAGCCATAAACATGTGTATCCGAGTCTTCTATCAAAAGTTACAGCTATTTATATGAAGTTGTACAAAAACGCTTTCTTTCGCCAAGACAGTGCGTTTCTCACTGTTACATGCATTTGAATGGGGAACTCGACCGAAACAAAGTATAGGTTTTCATTATGTGAATAACTTGGAAATCTTAGCTCAAACAGCTGCAAAACCTGTTTTCCCAGCACGGGAACCTTGAGTTCTATAAGATAAAGCCATAAACATGTGTATCCGAGTCTTCTATCAAAAGTTACAGCTATTTCTATGAAGTTGTACAAAAACGCTTTCTTTCGCCAAGACAGTGCGTTTCTCACTGTTACATGCATTTGAATGGGGAACTCCACAGAAACAAAGTATAGGTTTTCATTATGTGAATAACTTGGAAATCTTAGCTCAAACAGCTGCAAAACCTGTTTGCCCAGCACGGGAACCTTGAGTTCTATAAGATAAAGCCATAAACATGTGTATCCGAGTCTTCTATCAAAAGTTACAGCTATTTATATGAAGTTGTACAAAAAACGCTTTCTTTCGCCAAGACAGTGCGTTTCTCACTGTTACATGCATTTGAATGGGGAACTCGACCGAAACAAAGTATAGGTTTTCATTATGTGAATAACTTGGAAATCTTAGCTCAAACAGCTGCAAAACCTGTTTTCCCAGCACGGGAACCTTGAGTTCTATAAGATAAGGCCATAAACATGTGTATCCGAGTCTTCTATCAAAAGTTACAGCTATTTCTATGAAGTTGTACAAAAACGCTTTCTTTCGCCAAGACAGTGCGTTTCTCACTGTTACATGCATTTGAATGGGGAACTCGACCGAAACAAAGTATAGGTTTTCATTATGTGAATAACTTGGAAATCTTAGCTCAAACAGTTGCAAAACCTGTTTTCCCAGCACGGGAACCTTGAGTTCTATAAGATAAAGCCATAAACATGTGTATCCGAGTCTTCTATCAAAAGTTACAGCTATTTCTATGAAGTTGTACAAAAACGCTTTCTTTCGCCAAGACAGTGCGTTTCTCACTGTTACATGCATTTGAATGGGGAACTCGACCGAAACAAAGTATAGGTTTTCATTATGTGAATAACTTGGAAATCTTAGCTCAAACAGCTGCAAAACCTGTTTTCCCAGCACGGGAACCTTGAGTTCTATAAGATAAAGCCATAAACATGTGTATCCGAGTCTTCTATCAAAAGTTACAGCTATTTATATGAAGTTGTACAAAAACGCTTTCTTTCGCCAAGACAGTGCGTTTCTCACTGTTACATGCATTTGAATGGGGAACTCGACCGAAACAAAGTATAGGTTTTCATTATGTGAATAACTTGGAAATCTTAGCTCAAACAGCTGCAAAACCTGTTTTCCCAGCACGGGAACCTTGAGTTCTATAAGATAAAGCCATAAACATGTGTATCCGAGTCTTCTATCAAAAGTTACAGCTATTTATATGAAGTTGTACAAAAACGCTTTCTTTCGCCAAGACAGTGCGTTTCTCACTGTTACATGCATTTGAATGGGGAACTCGACCGAAACAAAGTATAGGTTTTCATTATGTGAATAACTTGGAAATCTTAGCTCAAACAGCTGCAAAACCTGTTTTCCCAGCACGGGAACCTTGAGTTCTATAAGATAAAACCATAAACATGTGTATCCGAGTCTTCTATCAAAAGTTACAGCTATTTCTATGAAGTTGTACAAAAACGCTTTCTTTCGCCAAGACAGTGCGTTTCTCACTGTTACATGCATTTGAATGGGGAACTCGACCGAAACAAAGTATAGGTTTTCATTATGTGAATAACTTGGAAATCTTAGCTCAAACAGCTGCAAAACCTGTTTTCCCAGCACGGGAACCTTGAGTTCTATAAGATAAAGCCATAAACATGTGTATCCGAGTCTTCTATCAAAAGTTACAGCTATTTCTATGAAGTTGTACAAAAACGCTTTCTTTCGCCAAGACAGTGCGTTTCTCACTGTTACATGCATTTGAATGGGGAACTCGACCGAAACAAAGTATAGGTTTTCATTATGTGAATAACTTGGAAATCTTAGCTCAAACAGCTGCAAAACCTGTTTGCCCAGCACGGGAACATTGAGTTCTATAAGATAAAGCCATAAACATGTGTATCCGAGTCTTCTATCAAAAGTTACAGCTATTTCTATGAAGTTGTACAAAAACGCTTTCTTTCGCCAAGACAGTGCGTTTCTCACTGTTACATGCATTTGAATGGGGAACTCCACCGAAACAAAGTATAGGTTTTCATTATGTGAATAACTTGGAAATCTTAGCTCAAACAGCTGCAAAACCTGTTTTCCCAGCACGGGAACCTTGAGTTCTATAAGATAAAGCCATAAACATGTGTATCCGAGTCTTCTATCAAAAGTTACAGCTATTTCTATGAAGTTGTACAAAAACGCTTTCTTTCGCCAAGACAGTGCGTTTCTCACTGTTACATGCATTTGAATGGGGAACTCCACCGAAACAAAGTATAGGTTTTCATTATGTGAATAACTTGGAAATCTTAGCTCAAACAGCTGCAAAACCTGTTTGCCCAGCACGGGAACATTGAGTTCTATAAGATAAAGCCATAAACATGTGTATCCGAGTCTTCTATCAAAAGTTACAGCTATTTCTATGAAGTTGTACAAAAACGCTTTCTTTCGCCAAGACAGTGCGTTTCTCACTGTTACATGCATTTGAATGGGGAACTCCACCGAAACAAAGTATAGGTTTTCATTATGTGAATAACTTGGAAATCTTAGCTCAAACAGTTGCAAAACCTGTTTTCCCAGCACGGGAACCTTGAGTTCTATAAGATAAAGCCATAAACATGTGTATCCGAGTCTTCTATCAAAAGTTACAGCTATTTATATGAAGTTGTACAAAAACGCTTTCTTTCGCCAAGACAGTGCGTTTCTCACTGTTACATGCATTTGAATGGGGAACTCGACCGAAACAAAGTATAGGTTTTCATTATGTGAATAACTTGGAAATCTTAGCTCAAACAGCTGCAAAACCTGTTTTCCCAGCACGGGAACCTTGAGTTCTATAAGATAAAGCCATAAACATGTGTATCCGAGTCTTCTATCAAAAGTTACAGCTATTTCTATGAAGTTGTACAAAAACGCTTTCTTTCGCCAAGACAGTGCGTTTCTCACTGTTACATGCATTTGAATGGGGAACTCCACAGAAACAAAGTATAGGTTTTCATTATGTGAATAACTTGGAAATCTTAGCTCAAACAGCTGCAAAACCTGTTTGCCCAGCACGGGAACCTTGAGTTCTACAAGATAAAGCCATAAACATGTGTATCCGAGTCTTCTATCAAAAGTTACAGCTATTTATATGAAGTTGTACAAAAAACGCTTTCTTTCGCCAAGACAGTGCGTTTCTCACTGTTACATGCATTTGAATGGGGAACTCGACCGAAACAAAGTATAGGTTTTCATTATGTGAATAACTTGGAAATCTTAGCTCAAACAGCTGCAAAACCTGTTTTCCCAGCACGGGAACCTTGAGTTCTATAAGATAAGGCCATAAACATGTGTATCCGAGTCTTCTATCAAAAGTTACAGCTATTTCTATGAAGTTGTACAAAAACGCTTTCTTTCGCCAAGACAGTGCGTTTCTCACTGTTACATGCATTTGAATGGGGAACTCGACCGAAACAAAGTATAGGTTTTCATTATGTGAATAACTTGGAAATCTTAGCTCAAACAGTTGCAAAACCTGTTTTCCCAGCACGGGAACCTTGAGTTCTATAAGATAAAGCCATAAACATGTGTATCCGAGTCTTCTATCAAAAGTTACAGCTATTTCTATGAAGTTGTACAAAAACGCTTTCTTTCGCCAAGACAGTGCGTTTCTCACTGTTACATGCATTTGAATGGGGAACTCGACCGAAACAAAGTATAGGTTTTCATTATGTGAATAACTTGGAAATCTTAGCTCAAACAGCTGCAAAACCTGTTTTCCCAGCACGGGAACCTTGAGTTCTATAAGATAAAGCCATAAACATGTGTATCCGAGTCTTCTATCAAAAGTTACAGCTATTTATATGAAGTTGTACAAAAACGCTTTCTTTCGCCAAGACAGTGCGTTTCTCACTGTTACATGCATTTGAATGGGGAACTCGACCGAAACAAAGTATAGGTTTTCATTATGTGAATAACTTGGAAATCTTAGCTCAAACAGCTGCAAAACCTGTTTTCCCAGCACGGGAACCTTGAGTTCTATAAGATAAAGCCATAAACATGTGTATCCGAGTCTTCTATCAAAAGTTACAGCTATTTCTATGAAGTTGTACAAAAACGCTTTCTTTCGCCAAGACAGTGCGTTTCTCACTGTTACATGCATTTGAATGGGGAACTCGACCGAAACAAAGTATAGGTTTTCATTATGTGAATAACTTGGAAATCTTAGCTCAAACAGCTGCAAAACCTGTTTTCCCAGCACGGGAACCTTGAGTTCTATAAGATAAAGCCATAAACATGTGTATCCGAGTCTTCTATCAAAAGTTACAGCTATTTCTATGAAGTTGTACAAAAACGCTTTCTTTCGCCAAGACAGTGCGTTTCTCACTGTTACATGCATTTGAATGGGGAACTCGACCGAAACAAAGTATAGGTTTTCATTATGTGAATAACTTGGAAATCTTAGCTCAAACAGCTGCAAAACCTGTTTTCCCAGCACGGGAACCTTGAGTTCTATAAGATAAGGCCATAAACATGTGTATCCGAGTCTTCTATCAAAAGTTACAGCTATTTCTATGAAGTTGTACAAAAACGCTTTCTTTCGCCAAGACAGTGCGTTTCTCACTGTTACATGCATTTGAATGGGGAACTCGACCGAAACAAAGTATAGGTTTTCATTATGTGAATAACTTGGAAATCTTAGCTCAAACAGTTGCAAAACCTGTTTTCCCAGCACGGGAACCTTGAGTTCTATAAGATAAAGCCATAAACATGTGTATCCGAGTCTTCTATCAAAAGTTACAGCTATTTCTATGAAGTTGTACAAAAACGCTTTCTTTCGCCAAGACAGTGCGTTTCTCACTGTTACATGCATTTGAATGGGGAACTCGACCGAAACAAAGTATAGGTTTTCATTATGTGAATAACTTGGAAATCTTAGCTCAAACAGCTGCAAAACCTGTTTTCCCAGCACGGGAACCTTGAGTTCTATAAGATAAAGCCATAAACATGTGTATCCGAGTCTTCTATCAAAAGTTACAGCTATTTATATGAAGTTGTACAAAAACGCTTTCTTTCGCCAAGACAGTGCGTTTCTCACTGTTACATGCATTTGAATGGGGAACTCGACCGAAACAAAGTATAGGTTTTCATTATGTGAATAACTTGGAAATCTTAGCTCAAACAGCTGCAAAACCTGTTTTCCCAGCACGGGAACCTTGAGTTCTATAAGATAAAGCCATAAACATGTGTATCCGAGTCTTCTATCAAAAGTTACAGCTATTTCTATGAAGTTGTACAAAAACGCTTTCTTTCGCCAAGACAGTGCGTTTCTCACTGTTACATGCATTTGAATGGGGAACTCGACCGAAACAAAGTATAGGTTTTCATTATGTGAATAACTTGGAAATCTTAGCTCAAACAGCTGCAAAACCTGTTTTCCCAGCACGGGAACCTTGAGTTCTATAAGATAAGGCCATAAACATGTGTATCCGAGTCTTCTATCAAAAGTTACAGCTATTTCTATGAAGTTGTACAAAAACGCTTTCTTTCGCCAAGACAGTGCGTTTCTCACTGTTACATGCATTTGAATGGGGAACTCGACCGAAACAAAGTATAGGTTTTCATTATGTGAATAACTTGGAAATCTTAGCTCAAACAGTTGCAAAACCTGTTTTCCCAGCACGGGAACCTTGAGTTCTATAAGATAAAGCCATAAACATGTGTATCCGAGTCTTCTATCAAAAGTTACAGCTATTTCTATGAAGTTGTACAAAAACGCTTTCTTTCGCCAAGACAGTGCGTTTCTCACTGTTACATGCATTTGAATGGGGAACTCGACCGAAACAAAGTATAGGTTTTCATTATGTGAATAACTTGGAAATCTTAGCTCAAACAGCTGCAAAACCTGTTTTCCCAGCACGGGAACCTTGAGTTCTATAAGATAAAGCCATAAACATGTGTATCCGAGTCTTCTATCAAAAGTTACAGCTATTTCTATGAAGTTGTACAAAAACGCTTTCTTTCGCCAAGACAGTGCGTTTCTCACTGTTACATGCATTTGAATGGGGAACTCGACCGAAACAAAGTATAGGTTTTCATTATGTGAATAACTTGGAAATCTTAGCTCAAACAGCTGCAAAACCTGTTTTCCCAGCACGGGAACATTGAGTTCTATAAGATAAAGCCATAAACATGTGTATCCGAGTCTTCTATCAAAAGTTACAGCTATTTCTATGAAGTTGTACAAAAACGCTTTCTTTCGCCAAGACAGTGCGTTTCTCACTGTTACATGCATTTGAATGGGGAACTCCACCGAAACAAAGTATAGGTTTTCATTATGTGAATAACTTGGAAATCTTAGCTCAAACAGCTGCAAAACCTGTTTTCCCAGCACGGGAACCTTGAGTTCTATAAGATAAAGCCATAAACATGTGTATCCGAGTCTTCTATCAAAAGTTACAGCTATTTATATGAAGTTGTACAAAAACGCTTTCTTTCGCCAAGACAGTGCGTTTCTCACTGTTACATGCATTTGAATGGGGAACTCGACCGAAACAAAGTATAGGTTTTCATTATGTGAATAACTTGGAAATCTTAGCTCAAACAGCTGCAAAACCTGTTTTCCCAGCACGGGAACCTTGAGTTCTATAAGATAAAGCCATAAACATGTGTATCCGAGTCTTCTATCAAAAGTTACAGCTATTTATATGAAGTTGTACAAAAACGCTTTCTTTCGCCAAGACAGTGCGTTTCTCACTGTTACATGCATTTGAATGGGGAACTCGACCGAAACAAAGTATAGGTTTTCATTATGTGAATAACTTGGAAATCTTAGCTCAAACAGCTGCAAAACCTGTTTTCCCAGCACGGGAACCTTGAGTTCTATAAGATAAAGCCATAAACATGTGTATCCGAGTCTTCTATCAAAAGTTACAGCTATTTATATGAAGTTGTACAAAAACGCTTTCTTTCGCCAAGACAGTGCGTTTCTCACTGTTACATGCATTTGAATGGGGAACTCGACCGAAACAAAGTATAGGTTTTCATTATGTGAATAACTTGGAAATCTTAGCTCAAACAGCTGCAAAACCTGTTTTCCCAGCACGGGAACCTTGAGTTCTATAAGATAAAGCCATAAACATGTGTATCCGAGTCTTCTATCAAAAGTTACAGCTATTTATATGAAGTTGTACAAAAACGCTTTCTTTCGCCAAGACAGTGCGTTTCTCACTGTTACATGCATTTGAATGGGGAACTCGACCGAAACAAAGTATAGGTTTTCATTATGTGAATAACTTGGAAATCTTAGCTCAAACAGCTGCAAAACCTGTTTTCCCAGCACGGGAACCTTGAGTTCTATAAGATAAAACCATAAACATGTGTATCCGAGTCTTCTATCAAAAGTTACAGCTATTTCTATGAAGTTGTACAAAAACGCTTTCTTTCGCCAAGACAGTGCGTTTCTCACTGTTACATGCATTTGAATGGGGAACTCGACCGAAACAAAGTATAGGTTTTCATTATGTGAATAACTTGGAAATCTTAGCTCAAACAGCTGCAAAACCTGTTTTCCCAGCACGGGAACCTTGAGTTCTATAAGATAAAGCCATAAACATGTGTATCCGAGTCTTCTATCAAAAGTTACAGCTATTTCTATGAAGTTGTACAAAAACGCTTTCTTTCGCCAAGACAGTGCGTTTCTCACTGTTACATGCATTTGAATGGGGAACTCGACCGAAACAAAGTATAGGTTTTCATTATGTGAATAACTTGGAAATCTTAGCTCAAACAGCTGCAAAACCTGTTTGCCCAGCACGGGAACATTGAGTTCTATAAGATAAAGCCATAAACATGTGTATCCGAGTCTTCTATCAAAAGTTACAGCTATTTCTATGAAGTTGTACAAAAACGCTTTCTTTCGCCAAGACAGTGCGTTTCTCACTGTTACATGCATTTGAATGGGGAACTCCACCGAAACAAAGTATAGGTTTTCATTATGTGAATAACTTGGAAATCTTAGCTCAAACAGCTGCAAAACCTGTTTTCCCAGCACGGGAACCTTGAGTTCTATAAGATAAAGCCATAAACATGTGTATCCGAGTCTTCTATCAAAAGTTACAGCTATTTCTATGAAGTTGTACAAAAACGCTTTCTTTCGCCAAGACAGTGCGTTTCTCACTGTTACATGCATTTGAATGGGGAACTCCACCGAAACAAAGTATAGGTTTTCATTATGTGAATAACTTGGAAATCTTAGCTCAAACAGCTGCAAAACCTGTTTGCCCAGCACGGGAACATTGAGTTCTATAAGATAAAGCCATAAACATGTGTATCCGAGTCTTCTATCAAAAGTTACAGCTATTTCTATGAAGTTGTACAAAAACGCTTTCTTTCGCCAAGACAGTGCGTTTCTCACTGTTACATGCATTTGAATGGGGAACTCGACCGAAACAAAGTATAGGTTTTCATTATGTGAATAACTTGGAAATCTTAGCTCAAACAGTTGCAAAACCTGTTTTCCCAGCACGGGAACCTTGAGTTCTATAAGATAAAGCCATAAACATGTGTATCCGAGTCTTCTATCAAAAGTTACAGCTATTTATATGAAGTTGTACAAAAACGCTTTCTTTCGCCAAGACAGTGCGTTTCTCACTGTTACATGCATTTGAATGGGGAACTCGACCGAAACAAAGTATAGGTTTTCATTATGTGAATAACTTGGAAATCTTAGCTCAAACAGCTGCAAAACCTGTTTTCCCAGCACGGGAACCTTGAGTTCTATAAGATAAAGCCATAAACATGTGTATCCGAGTCTTCTATCAAAAGTTACAGCTATTTCTATGAAGTTGTACAAAAACGCTTTCTTTCGCCAAGACAGTGCGTTTCTCACTGTTACATGCATTTGAATGGGGAACTCCACAGAAACAAAGTATAGGTTTTCATTATGTGAATAACTTGGAAATCTTAGCTCAAACAGCTGCAAAACCTGTTTGCCCAGCACGGGAACCTTGAGTTCTATAAGATAAAGCCATAAACATGTGTATCCGAGTCTTCTATCAAAAGTTACAGCTATTTATATGAAGTTGTACAAAAAACGCTTTCTTTCGCCAAGACAGTGCGTTTCTCACTGTTACATGCATTTGAATGGGGAACTCGACCGAAACAAAGTATAGGTTTTCATTATGTGAATAACTTGGAAATCTTAGCTCAAACAGCTGCAAAACCTGTTTTCCCAGCACGGGAACCTTGAGTTCTATAAGATAAGGCCATAAACATGTGTATCCGAGTCTTCTATCAAAAGTTACAGCTATTTCTATGAAGTTGTACAAAAACGCTTTCTTTCGCCAAGACAGTGCGTTTCTCACTGTTACATGCATTTGAATGGGGAACTCGACCGAAACAAAGTATAGGTTTTCATTATGTGAATAACTTGGAAATCTTAGCTCAAACAGTTGCAAAACCTGTTTTCCCAGCACGGGAACCTTGAGTTCTATAAGATAAAGCCATAAACATGTGTATCCGAGTCTTCTATCAAAAGTTACAGCTATTTCTATGAAGTTGTACAAAAACGCTTTCTTTCGCCAAGACAGTGCGTTTCTCACTGTTACATGCATTTGAATGGGGAACTCGACCGAAACAAAGTATAGGTTTTCATTATGTGAATAACTTGGAAATCTTAGCTCAAACAGCTGCAAAACCTGTTTTCCCAGCACGGGAACCTTGAGTTCTATAAGATAAAGCCATAAACATGTGTATCCGAGTCTTCTATCAAAAGTTACAGCTATTTATATGAAGTTGTACAAAAACGCTTTCTTTCGCCAAGACAGTGCGTTTCTCACTGTTACATGCATTTGAATGGGGAACTCGACCGAAACAAAGTATAGGTTTTCATTATGTGAAT
Organism: Rhamphochromis longiceps; assembly: GCF_057381845.1. Classification (NCBI taxonomy): domain Eukaryota; kingdom Metazoa; phylum Chordata; class Actinopteri; order Cichliformes; family Cichlidae; genus Rhamphochromis; species Rhamphochromis longiceps. Next base: position 31,508,759 of record NC_140574.1, read on the forward strand.
AACTTGGAAATCTTAGCTCAAACAGCTGCAAAACCTGTTTTCCCAGCACGGGAACCTTGAGTTCTATAAGATAAAGCCATAAACATGTGTATCCGAGTCTTCTATCAAAAGTTACAGCTATTTCTATGAAGTTGTACAAAAACGCTTTCTTTCGCCAAGACAGTGCGTTTCTCACTGTTACATGCATTTGAATGGGGAACTCGACCGAAACAAAGTATAGGTTTTCATTATGTGAATAACTTGGAAATCTTAGCTCAAACAGCTGCAAAACCTGTTTTCCCAGCACGGGAACCTTGAGTTCTATAAGATAAAGCCATAAACATGTGTATCCGAGTCTTCTATCAAAAGTTACAGCTATTTCTATGAAGTTGTACAAAAACGCTTTCTTTCGCCAAGACAGTGCGTTTCTCACTGTTACATGCATTTGAATGGGGAACTCGACCGAAACAAAGTATAGGTTTTCATTATGTGAATAACTTGGAAATCTTAGCTCAAACAGCTGCAAAACCTGTTTTCCCAGCACGGGAACCTTGAGTTCTATAAGATAAGGCCATAAACATGTGTATCCGAGTCTTCTATCAAAAGTTACAGCTATTTCTATGAAGTTGTACAAAAACGCTTTCTTTCGCCAAGACAGTGCGTTTCTCACTGTTACATGCATTTGAATGGGGAACTCGACCGAAACAAAGTATAGGTTTTCATTATGTGAATAACTTGGAAATCTTAGCTCAAACAGTTGCAAAACCTGTTTTCCCAGCACGGGAACCTTGAGTTCTATAAGATAAAGCCATAAACATGTGTATCCGAGTCTTCTATCAAAAGTTACAGCTATTTCTATGAAGTTGTACAAAAACGCTTTCTTTCGCCAAGACAGTGCGTTTCTCACTGTTACATGCATTTGAATGGGGAACTCGACCGAAACAAAGTATAGGTTTTCATTATGTGAATAACTTGGAAATCTTAGCTCAAACAGCTGCAAAACCTGTTTGCCCAGCACGGGAACCTTGAGTTCTATAAGATAAAGCCATAAACATGTGTATCCGAGTCTTCTATCAAAAGTTACAGCTATTTATATGAAGTTGTACAAAAAACGCTTTCTTTCGCCAAGACAGTGCGTTTCTCACTGTTACATGCATTTGAATGGGGAACTCGACCGAAACAAAGTATAGGTTTTCATTATGTGAATAACTTGGAAATCTTAGCTCAAACAGCTGCAAAACCTGTTTTCCCAGCACGGGAACCTTGAGTTCTATAAGATAAGGCCATAAACATGTGTATCCGAGTCTTCTATCAAAAGTTACAGCTATTTCTATGAAGTTGTACAAAAACGCTTTCTTTCGCCAAGACAGTGCGTTTCTCACTGTTACATGCATTTGAATGGGGAACTCGACCGAAACAAAGTATAGGTTTTCATTATGTGAATAACTTGGAAATCTTAGCTCAAACAGTTGCAAAACCTGTTTTCCCAGCACGGGAACCTTGAGTTCTATAAGATAAAGCCATAAACATGTGTATCCGAGTCTTCTATCAAAAGTTACAGCTATTTCTATGAAGTTGTACAAAAACGCTTTCTTTCGCCAAGACAGTGCGTTTCTCACTGTTACATGCATTTGAATGGGGAACTCGACCGAAACAAAGTATAGGTTTTCATTATGTGAATAACTTGGAAATCTTAGCTCAAACAGCTGCAAACCCTGTTTTCCCAGCACGGGAACCTTGAGTTCTATAAGATAAAGCCATAAACATGTGTATCCGAGTCTTCTATCAAAAGTTACAGCTATTTATATGAAGTTGTACAAAAACGCTTTCTTTCGCCAAGACAGTGCGTTTCTCACTGTTACATGCATTTGAATGGGGAACTCGACCGAAACAAAGTATAGGTTTTCATTATGTGAATAACTTGGAAATCTTAGCTCAAACAGCTGCAAAACCTGTTTTCCCAGCACGGGAACCTTGAGTTCTATAAGATAAAGCCATAAACATGTGTATCCGAGTCTTCTATCAAAAGTTACAGCTATTTCTATGAAGTTGTACAAAAACGCTTTCTTTCGCCAAGACAGTGCGTTTCTCACTGTTACATGCATTTGAATGGGGAACTCGACCGAAACAAAGTATAGGTTTTCATTATGTGAATAACTTGGAAATCTTAGCTCAAACAGCTGCAAAACCTGTTTTCCCAGCACGGGAACCTTGAGTTCTATAAGATAAAGCCATAAACATGTGTATCCGAGTCTTCTATCAAAAGTTACAGCTATTTCTATGAAGTTGTACAAAAACGCTTTCTTTCGCCAAGACAGTGCGTTTCTCACTGTTACATGCATTTGAATGGGGAACTCGACCGAAACAAAGTATAGGTTTTCATTATGTGAATAACTTGGAAATCTTAGCTCAAACAGCTGCAAAACCTGTTTTCCCAGCACGGGAACCTTGAGTTCTATAAGATAAGGCCATAAACATGTGTATCCGAGTCTTCTATCAAAAGTTACAGCTATTTCTATGAAGTTGTACAAAAACGCTTTCTTTCGCCAAGACAGTGCGTTTCTCACTGTTACATGCATTTGAATGGGGAACTCGACCGAAACAAAGTATAGGTTTTCATTATGTGAATAACTTGGAAATCTTAGCTCAAACAGTTGCAAAACCTGTTTTCCCAGCACGGGAACCTTGAGTTCTATAAGATAAAGCCATAAACATGTGTATCCGAGTCTTCTATCAAAAGTTACAGCTATTTCTATGAAGTTGTACAAAAACGCTTTCTTTCGCCAAGACAGTGCGTTTCTCACTGTTACATGCATTTGAATGGGGAACTCGACCGAAACAAAGTATAGGTTTTCATTATGTGAATAACTTGGAAATCTTAGCTCAAACAGCTGCAAAACCTGTTTTCCCAGCACGGGAACCTTGAGTTCTATAAGATAAAGCCATAAACATGTGTATCCGAGTCTTCTATCAAAAGTTACAGCTATTTATATGAAGTTGTACAAAAACGCTTTCTTTCGCCAAGACAGTGCGTTTCTCACTGTTACATGCATTTGAATGGGGAACTCGACCGAAACAAAGTATAGGTTTTCATTATGTGAATAACTTGGAAATCTTAGCTCAAACAGCTGCAAAACCTGTTTTCCCAGCACGGGAACCTTGAGTTCTATAAGATAAAGCCATAAACATGTGTATCCGAGTCTTCTATCAAAAGTTACAGCTATTTCTATGAAGTTGTACAAAAACGCTTTCTTTCGCCAAGACAGTGCGTTTCTCACTGTTACATGCATTTGAATGGGGAACTCGACCGAAACAAAGTATAGGTTTTCATTATGTGAATAACTTGGAAATCTTAGCTCAAACAGCTGCAAAACCTGTTTTCCCAGCACGGGAACCTTGAGTTCTATAAGATAAGGCCATAAACATGTGTATCCGAGTCTTCTATCAAAAGTTACAGCTATTTCTATGAAGTTGTACAAAAACGCTTTCTTTCGCCAAGACAGTGCGTTTCTCACTGTTACATGCATTTGAATGGGGAACTCGACCGAAACAAAGTATAGGTTTTCATTATGTGAATAACTTGGAAATCTTAGCTCAAACAGTTGCAAAACCTGTTTTCCCAGCACGGGAACCTTGAGTTCTATAAGATAAAGCCATAAACATGTGTATCCGAGTCTTCTATCAAAAGTTACAGCTATTTCTATGAAGTTGTACAAAAACGCTTTCTTTCGCCAAGACAGTGCGTTTCTCACTGTTACATGCATTTGAATGGGGAACTCCACCGAAACAAAGTATAGGTTTTCATTATGTGAATAACTTGGAAATCTTAGCTCAAACAGCTGCAAAACCTGTTTTCCCAGCACGGGAACCTTGAGTTCTATAAGATAAAGCCATAAACATGTGTATCCGAGTCTTCTATCAAAAGTTACAGCTATTTCTATGAAGTTGTACAAAAACGCTTTCTTTCGCCAAGACAGTGCGTTTCTCACTGTTACATGCATTTGAATGGGGAACTCCACCGAAACAAAGTATAGGTTTTCATTATGTGAATAACTTGGAAATCTTAGCTCAAACAGCTGCAAAACCTGTTTTCCCAGCACGGGAACCTTGAGTTCTATAAGATAAAGCCATAAACATGTGTATCCGAGTCTTCTATCAAAAGTTACAGCTATTTATATGAAGTTGTACAAAAATGCTTTCTTTCGCCAAGACAGTGCGTTTCTCACTGTTACATGCATTTGAATGGGGAACTCGACCGAAACAAAGTATAGGTTTTCATTATGTGAATAACTTGGAAATCTTAGCTCAAACAGCTGCAAAACCTGTTTTCCCAGCACGGGAACCTTGAGTTCTATAAGATAAAACCATAAACATGTGTATCCGAGTCTTCTATCAAAAGTTACAGCTATTTCTATGAAGTTGTACAAAAACGCTTTCTTTCGCCAAGACAGTGCGTTTCTCACTGTTACATGCATTTGAATGGGGAACTCCACCGAAACAAAGTATAGGTTTTCATTATGTGAATAACTTGGAAATCTTAGCTCAAACAGCTGCAAAACCTGTTTTCCCAGCACGGGAACCTTGAGTTCTATAAGATAAAGCCATAAACATGTGTATCCGAGTCTTCTATCAAAAGTTACAGCTATTTCTATGAAGTTGTACAAAAACGCTTTCTTTCGCCAAGACAGTGCGTTTCTCACTGTTACATGCATTTGAATGGGGAACTCGACCGAAACAAAGTATAGGTTTTCATTATGTGAATAACTTGGAAATCTTAGCTCAAACAGCTGCAAAACCTGTTTGCCCAGCACGGGAACATTGAGTTCTATAAGATAAAGCCATAAACATGTGTATCCGAGTCTTCTATCAAAAGTTACAGCTATTTATATGAAGTTGTACAAAAACGCTTTCTTTCGCCAAGACAGTGCGTTTCTCACTGTTACATGCATTTGAATGGGGAACTCCACCGAAACAAAGTATAGGTTTTCATTATGTGAATAACTTGGAAATCTTAGCTCAAACAGCTGCAAAACCTGTTTTCCCAGCACGGGAACCTTGAGTTCTATAAGATAAAGCCATAAACATGTGTATCCGAGTCTTCTATCAAAAGTTACAGCTATTTCTATGAAGTTGTACAAAAACGCTTTCTTTCGCCAAGACAGTGCGTTTCTCACTGTTACATGCATTTGAATGGGGAACTCGACCGAAACAAAGTATAGGTTTTCATTATGTGAATAACTTGGAAATCTTAGCTCAAACAGCTGCAAAACCTGTTTTCCCAGCACGGGAACATTGAGTTCTATAAGATAAAGCCATAAACATGTGTATCCGAGTCTTCTATCAAAAGTTACAGCTATTTCTATGAAGTTGTACAAAAACGCTTTCTTTCGCCAAGACAGTGCGTTTCTCACTGTTACATGCATTTGAATGGGGAACTCCACCGAAACAAAGTATAGGTTTTCATTATGTGAATAACTTGGAAATCTTAGCTCAAACAGCTGCAAAACCTGTTTTCCCAGCACGGGAACCTTGAGTTCTATAAGATAAAGCCATAAACATGTGTATCCGAGTCTTCTATCAAAAGTTACAGCTATTTATATGAAGTTGTACAAAAACGCTTTCTTTCGCCAAGACAGTGCGTTTCTCACTGTTACATGCATTTGAATGGGGAACTCGACCGAAACAAAGTATAGGTTTTCATTATGTGAATAACTTGGAAATCTTAGCTCAAACAGCTGCAAAACCTGTTTTCCCAGCACGGGAACCTTGAGTTCTATAAGATAAAGCCATAAACATGTGTATCCGAGTCTTCTATCAAAAGTTACAGCTATTTATATGAAGTTGTACAAAAACGCTTTCTTTCGCCAAGACAGTGCGTTTCTCACTGTTACATGCATTTGAATGGGGAACTCGACCGAAACAAAGTATAGGTTTTCATTATGTGAATAACTTGGAAATCTTAGCTCAAACAGCTGCAAAACCTGTTTTCCCAGCACGGGAACCTTGAGTTCTATAAGATAAAGCCATAAACATGTGTATCCGAGTCTTCTATCAAAAGTTACAGCTATTTCTATGAAGTTGTACAAAAACGCTTTCTTTCGCCAAGACAGTGCGTTTCTCACTGTTACATGCATTTGAATGGGGAACTCGACCGAAACAAAGTATAAGTTTTCATTATGTGAATAACTTGGAAATCTTAGCTCAAACAGCTGCAAAACCTGTTTTCCCAGCACGGGAACCTTGAGTTCTATAAGATAAAGCCATAAACATGTGTATCCGAGTCTTCTATCAAAAGTTACAGCTATTTCTATGAAGTTGTACAAAAACGCTTTCTTTCGCCAAGACAGTGCGTTTCTCACTGTTACATGCATTTGAATGGGGAACTCGACCGAAACAAAGTATAGGTTTTCATTATGTGAATAACTTGGAAATCTTAGCTCAAACAGCTGCAAAACCTGTTTTCCCAGCACGGGAACCTTGAGTTCTATAAGATAAAGCCATAAACATGTGTATCCGAGTCTTCTATCAAAAGTTACAGCTATTTCTATGAAGTTGTACAAAAACGCTTTCTTTCGCCAAGACAGTGCGTTTCTCACTGTTACATGCATTTGAATGGGGAACTCGACCGAAACAAAGTATAGGTTTTCATTATGTGAATAACTTGGAAATCTTAGCTCAAACAGCTGCAAAACCTGTTTTCCCAGCACGGGAACCTTGAGTTCTATAAGATAAAGCCATAAACATGTGTATCCGAGTCTTCTATCAAAAGTTACAGCTATTTCTATGAAGTTGTACAAAAACGCTTTCTTTCGCCAAGACAGTGCGTTTCTCACTGTTACATGCATTTGAATGGGGAACTCGACCGAAACAAAGTATAGGTTTTCATTATGTGAATAACTTGGAAATCTTAGCTCAAACAGCTGCAAAACCTGTTTTCCCAGCACGGGAACCTTGAGTTCTATAAGATAAAGCCATAAACATGTGTATCCGAGTCTTCTATCAAAAGTTACAGCTATTTATATGAAGTTGTACAAAAACGCTTTCTTTCGCCAAGACAGTGCGTTTCTCACTGTTACATGCATTTGAATGGGGAACTCGACCGAAACAAAGTATAGGTTTTCATTATGTGAATAACTTGGAAATCTTAGCTCAAACAGCTGCAAAACCTGTTTTCCCAGCACGGGAACCTTGAGTTCTATAAGATAAAGCCATAAACATGTGTATCCGAGTCTTCTATCAAAAGTTACAACTATTTCTATGAAGTTGTACAAAAACGCTTTCTTTCGCCAAGACAGTGCGTTTCTCACTGTTACATGCATTTGAATGGGGAACTCGACCGAAACAAAGTATAGGTTTTCATTATGTGAATAACTTGGAAATCTTAGCTCAAACAGCTGCAAAACCTGTTTTCCCAGCACGGGAACCTTGAGTTCTATAAGGTAAAGCCATAAACATGTGTATCCGAGTCTTCTATCAAAAGTTACAGCTATTTCTATGAAGTTGTACAAAAACGCTTTCTTTCGCCAAGACAGTGCGTTTCTCACTGTTACATGCATTTGAATGGGGAACTCGACCGAAACAAAGTATAGGTTTTCATTATGTGAATAACTTGGAAATCTTAGCTCAAACAGCTGCAAAACCTGTTTTCCCAGCACGGGAACCTTGAGTTCTATAAGATAAAGCCATAAACATGTGTATCCGAGTCTTCTATCAAAAGTTACAGCTATTTCTATGAAGTTGTACAAAAACGCTTTCTTTTGCCAAGACAGTGCGTTTCTCACTGTTACATGCATTTGAATGGGGAACTCGACCGAAACAAAGTATAGGTTTTCATTATGTGAATAACTTGGAAATCTTAGCTCAAACAGCTGCAAAACCTGTTTTCCCAGCACGGGAACCTTGAGTTCTATAAGATAAAGCCATAAACATGTGTATCCGAGTCTTCTATCAAAAGTTACAGCTATTTCTATGAAGTTGTACAAAAACGCTTTCTTTTGCCAAGACAGTGCGTTTCTCACTGTTACATGCATTTGAATGGGGAACTCCACCGAAACAAAGTATAGGTTTTCATTATGTGAATAACTTGGAAATCTTAGCTCAAACAGCTGCAAAACCTGTTTTCCCAGCACGGGAACCTTGAGTTCTATAAGATAAAGCCATAAACATGTGTATCCGAGTCTTCTATCAAAAGTTACAGCTATTTCTATGAAGTTGTACAAAAACGCTTTCTTTCGCCAAGACAGTGCGTTTCTCACTGTTACATGCATTTGAATGGGGAACTCGACCGAAACAAAGTATAGGTTTTCATTATGTGAATAACTTGGAAATCTTAGCTCAAACAGCTGCAAAACCTGTTTTCCCAGCACGGGAACCTTGAGTTCTATAAGATAAAGCCATAAACATGTGTATCCGAGTCTTCTATCAAAAGTTACAGCTATTTATATGAAGTTGTACAAAAAACGCTTTCTTTCGCCAAGACAGTGCGTTTCTCACTGTTACATGCATTTGAATGGGGAACTCGACCGAAACAAAGTATAGGTTTTCATTATGTGAATAACTTGGAAATCTTAGCTCAAACAGCTGCAAAACCTGTTTTCCCAGCACGGGAACCTTGAGTTCTATAAGATAAAGCCATAAACATGTGTATCCGAGTCTTCTATCAAAAGTTACAACTATTTCTATGAAGTTGTACAAAAACGCTTTCTTTCGCCAAGACAGTGCGTTTCTCACTGTTACATGCATTTGAATGGGGAACTCGACCGAAACAAAGTATAGGTTTTCATTATGTGAATAACTTGGAAATCTTAGCTCAAACAGCTGCAAAACCTGTTTTCCCAGCACGGGAACCTTGAGTTCTATAAGATAAAGCCATAAACATGTGTATCCGAGTCTTCTATCAAAAGTTACAGCTATTTATATGAAGTTGTACAAAAACGCTTTCTTTCGCCAAGACAGTGCGTTTCTCACTGTTACATGCATTTGAATGGGGAACTCGACCGAAACAAAGTATAGGTTTTCATTATGTGAATAACTTGGAAATCTTAGCTCAAACAGCTGCAAAACCTGTTTTCCCAGCACGGGAACCTTGAGTTCTATAAGATAAAGCCATAAACATGTGTATCCGAGTCTTCTATCAAAAGTTACAGCTATTTCTATGAAGTTGTACAAAAACGCTTTCTTTTGCCAAGACAGTGCGTTTCTCACTGTTACATGCATTTGAATGGGGAACTCGACCGAAACAAAGTATAGGTTTTCATTATGTGAATAACTTGGAAATCTTAGCTCAAACAGCTGCAAAACCTGTTTTCCCAGCACGGGAACCTTGAGTTCTATAAGATAAAGCCATAAACATGTGTATCCGAGTCTTCTATCAAAAGTTACAGCTATTTCTATGAAGTTGTACAAAAACGCTTTCTTTCGCCAAGACAGTGCGTTTCTCACTGTTACATGCATTTGAATGGGGAACTCGACCGAAACAAAGTATAGGTTTTCATTATGTGAATAACTTGGAAATCTTAGCTCAAACAGCTGCAAAACCTGTTTTCCCAGCACGGGAACCTTGAGTTCTATAAGATAAAGCCATAAACATGTGTATCCGAGTCTTCTATCAAAAGTTACAGCTATTTCTATGAAGTTGTACAAAAACGCTTTCTTTTGCCAAGACAGTGCGTTTCTCACTGTTACATGCATTTGAATGGGGAACTCGACCGAAACAAAGTATAGGTTTTCATTATGTGAATAACTTGGAAATCTTAGCTCAAACAGCTGCAAAACCTGTTTTCCCAGCACGGGAACCTTGAGTTCTATAAGATAAAGCCATAAACATGTGTATCCGAGTCTTCTATCAAAAGTTACAGCTATTTATATGAAGTTGTACAAAAACGCTTTCTTTCGCCAAGACAGTGCGTTTCTCACTGTTACATGCATTTGAATGGGGAACTCGACCGAAACAAAGTATAGGTTTTCATTATGTGAATAACTTGGAAATCTTAGCTCAAACAGCTGCAAAACCTGTTTTCCCAGCACGGGAACCTTGAGTTCTATAAGATAAAGCCATAAACATGTGTATCCGAGTCTTCTATCAAAAGTTACAGCTATTTCTATGAAGTTGTACAAAAACGCTTTCTTTTGCCAAGACAGTGCGTTTCTCACTGTTACATGCATTTGAATGGGGAACTCGACCGAAACAAAGTATAGGTTTTCATTATGTGAATAACTTGGAAATCTTAGCTCAAACAGCTGCAAAACCTGTTTTCCCAGCACGGGAACCTTGAGTTCTATAAGATAAAGCCATAAACATGTGTATCCGAGTCTTCTATCAAAAGTTACAGCTATTTCTATGAAGTTGTACAAAAACGCTTTCTTTTGCCAAGACAGTGCGTTTCTCACTGTTACATGCATTTGAATGGGGAACTCCACCGAAACAAAGTATAGGTTTTCATTATGTGAATAACTTGGAAATCTTAGCTCAAACAGCTGCAAAACCTGTTTTCCCAGCACGGGAACCTTGAGTTCTATAAGATAAAGCCATAAACATGTGTATCCGAGTCTTCTATCAAAAGTTACAGCTATTTCTATGAAGTTGTACAAAAACGCTTTCTTTCGCCAAGACAGTGCGTTTCTCACTGTTACATGCATTTGAATGGGGAACTCGACCGAAACAAAGTATAGGTTTTCATTATGTGAATAACTTGGAAATCTTAGCTCAAACAGCTGCAAAACCTGTTTTCCCAGCACGGGAACCTTGAGTTCTATAAGATAAAGCCATAAACATGTGTATCCGAGTCTTCTATCAAAAGTTACAGCTATTTATATGAAGTTGTACAAAAAACGCTTTCTTTCGCCAAGACAGTGCGTTTCTCACTGTTACATGCATTTGAATGGGGAACTCGACCGAAACAAAGTATAGGTTTTCATTATGTGAATAACTTGGAAATCTTAGCTCAAACAGCTGCAAAACCTGTTTTCCCAGCACGGGAACCTTGAGTTCTATAAGATAAAGCCATAAACATGTGTATCCGAGTCTTCTATCAAAAGTTACAACTATTTCTATGAAGTTGTACAAAAACGCTTTCTTTCGCCAAGACAGTGCGTTTCTCACTGTTACATGCATTTGAATGGGGAACTCGACCGAAACAAAGTATAGGTTTTCATTATGTGAATAACTTGGAAATCTTAGCTCAAACAGCTGCAAAACCTGTTTTCCCAGCACGGGAACCTTGAGTTCTATAAGATAAAGCCATAAACATGTGTATCCGAGTCTTCTATCAAAAGTTACAGCTATTTCTATGAAGTTGTACAAAAACGCTTTCTTTCGCCAAGACAGTGCGTTTCTCACTGTTACATGCATTTGAATGGGGAACTCGACCGAAACAAAGTATAGGTTTTCATTATGTGAATAACTTGGAAATCTTAGCTCAAACAGCTGCAAAACCTGTTTTCCCAGCACGGGAACCTTGAGTTCTATAAGATAAAGCCATAAACATGTGTATCCGAGTCTTCTATCAAAAGTTACAGCTATTTCTATGAAGTTGTACAAAAACGCTTTCTTTTGCCAAGACAGTGCGTTTCTCACTGTTACATGCATTTGAATGGGGAACTCGACCGAAACAAAGTATAGGTTTTCATTATGTGAATAACTTGGAAATCTTAGCTCAAACAGCTGCAAAACCTGTTTTCCCAGCACGGGAACCTTGAGTTCTATAAGATAAAGCCATAAACATGTGTATCCGAGTCTTCTATCAAAAGTTACAGCTATTTCTATGAAGTTGTACAAAAACGCTTTCTTTCGCCAAGACAGTGCGTTTCTCACTGTTACATGCATTTGAATGGGGAACTCGACCGAAACAAAGTATAGGTTTTCATTATGTGAATAACTTGGAAATCTTAGCTCAAACAGCTGCAAAACCTGTTTTCCCAGCACGGGAACCTTGAGTTCTATAAGATAAAGCCATAAACATGTGTATCCGAGTCTTCTATCAAAAGTTACAGCTATTTATATGAAGTTGTACAAAAAACGCTTTCTTTCGCCAAGACAGTGCGTTTCTCACTGTTACATGCATTTGAATGGGGAACTCGACCGAAACAAAGTATAGGTTTTCATTATGTGAATAACTTGGAAATCTTAGCTCAAACAGCTGCAAAACCTGTTTTCCCAGCACGGGAACCTTGAGTTCTATAAGATAAAGCCATAAACATGTGTATCCGAGTCTTCTATCAAAAGTTACAGCTATTTCTATGAAGTTGTACAAAAACGCTTTCTTTCGCCAAGACAGTGCGTTTCTCACTGTTACATGCATTTGAATGGGGAACTCGACCGAAACAAAGTATAGGTTTTCATTATGTGAATAACTTGGAAATCTTAGCTCAAACAGCTGCAAAACCTGTTTTCCCAGCACGGGAACCTTGAGTTCTATAAGATAAAGCCATAAACATGTGTATCCGAGTCTTCTATCAAAAGTTACAGCTATTTCTATGAAGTTGTACAAAAACGCTTTCTTTCGCCAAGACAGTGCGTTTCTCACTGTTACATGCATTTGAATGGGGAACTCGACCGAAACAAAGTATAGGTTTTCATTATGTGAATAACTTGGAAATCTTAGCTCAAACAGCTGCAAAACCTGTTTTCCCAGCACGGGAACCTTGAGTTCTATAAGATAAAGCCATAAACATGTGTATCCGAGTCTTCTATCAAAAGTTACAGCTATTTCTATGAAGTTGTACAAAAACGCTTTCTTTCGCCAAGACAGTGCGTTTCTCACTGTTACATGCATTTGAATGGGGAACTCGACCGAAACAAAGTATAGGTTTTCATTATGTGAATAACTTGGAAATCTTAGCTCAAACAGTTACAAAACCTGTTTTCCCAGCACGGGAACCTTGAGTTCTATAAGATAAAGCCATAAACATGTGTATCCGAGTCTTCTATCAAAAGTTACAGCTATTTCTATGAAGTTGTACAAAAACGCTTTCTTTCGCCAAGACAGTGCGTTTCTCACTGTTACATGCATTTGAATGGGGAACTCGACCGAAACAAAGTATAGGTTTTCATTATGTGAATAACTTGGAAATCTTAGCTCAAACAGCTGCAAAACCTGTTTTCCCAGCACGGGAACCTTGAGTTCTATAAGATAAAGCCATAAACATGTGTATCCGAGTCTTCTATCAAAAGTTACAGCTATTTCTATGAAGTTGTACAAAAACGCTTTCTTTCGCCAAGACAGTGCGTTTCTCACTGTTACATGCATTTGAATGGGGAACTCGACCGAAACAAAGTATAGGTTTTCATTATGTGAATAACTTGGAAATCTTAGCTCAAACAGCTGCAAAACCTGTTTTCCCAGCACGGGAACCTTGAGTTCTATAAGATAAAGCCATAAACATGTGTATCCGAGTCTTCTATCAAAAGTTACAGCTATTTCTATGAAGTTGTACAAAAACGCTTTCTTTCGCCAAGACAGTGCGTTTCTCACTGTTACATGCATTTGAATGGGGAACTCGACCGAAACAAAGTATAGGTTTTCATTATGTGAATAACTTGGAAATCTTAGCTCAAACAGTTGCAAAACCTGTTTTCCCAGCACGGGAACCTTGAGTTCTATAAGATAAAGCCATAAACATGTGTATCCGAGTCTTCTATCAAAAGTTACAGCTATTTCTATGAAGTTGTACAAAAACGCTTTCTTTTGCCAAGACAGTGCGTTTCTCACTGTTACATGCATTTGAATGGGGAACTCGACCGAAACAAAGTATAGGTTTTCATTATGTGAATAACTTGGAAATCTTAGCTCAAACAGCTGCAAAACCTGTTTTCCCAGCACGGGAACCTTGAGTTCTATAAGATAAAGCCATAAACATGTGTATCCGAGTCTTCTATCAAAAGTTACAGCTATTTCTATGAAGTTGTACAAAAACGCTTTCTTTCGCCAAGACAGTGCGTTTCTCACTGTTACATGCATTTGAATGGGGAACTCCACCGAAACAAAGTATAGGTTTTCATTATGTGAATAACTTGGAAATCTTAGCTCAAACAGCTGCAAAACCTGTTTTCCCAGCACGGGAACCTTGAGTTCTATAAGATAAAGCCATAAACATGTGTATCCGAGTCTTCTATCAAAAGTTACAGCTATTTCTATGAAGTTGTACAAAAACGCTTTCTTTCGCCAAGACAGTGCGTTTCTCACTGTTACATGCATTTGAATGGGGAACTCGACCGAAACAAAGTATAGGTTTTCATTATGTGAATAACTTGGAAATCTTAGCTCAAACAGTTGCAAAACCTGTTTTCCCAGCACGGGAACCTTGAGTTCTATAAGATAAAGCCATAAACATGTGTATCCGAGTCTTCTATCAAAAGTTACAGCTATTTCTATGAAGTTGTACAAAAACGCTTTCTTTTGCCAAGACAGTGCGTTTCTCACTGTTACATGCATTTGAATGGGGAACTCGACCGAAACAAAGTATAGGTTTTCATTATGTGAATAACTTGGAAATCTTAGCTCAAACAGCTGCAAAACCTGTTTTCCCAGCACGGGAACCTTGAGTTCTATAAGATAAAGCCATAAACATGTGTATCCGAGTCTTCTATCAAAAGTTACAGCTATTTCTATGAAGTTGTACAAAAACGCTTTCTTTCGCCAAGACAGTGCGTTTCTCACTGTTACATGCATTTGAATGGGGAACTCGACCGAAACAAAGTATAGGTTTTCATTATGTGAATAACTTGGAAATCTTAGCTCAAACAGCTGCAAAACCTGTTTTCCCAGCACGGGAACCTTGAGTTCTATAAGATAAAGCCATAAACATGTGTATCCGAGTCTTCTATCAAAAGTTACAGCTATTTCTATGAAGTTGTACAAAAACGCTTTCTTTCGCCAAGACAGTGCGTTTCTCACTGTTACATGCATTTGAATGGGGAACTCGACCGAAACAAAGTATAGGTTTTCATTATGTGAATAACTTGGAAATCTTAGCTCAAACAGCTGCAAAACCTGTTTTCCCAGCACGGGAACCTTGAGTTCTATAAGATAAAGCCATAAACATGTGTATCCGAGTCTTCTATCAAAAGTTACAGCTATTTCTATGAAGTTGTACAAAAACGCTTTCTTTCGCCAAGACAGTGCGTTTCTCACTGTTACATGCATTTGAATGGGGAACTCGACCGAAACAAAGTATAGGTTTTCATTATGTGAATAACTTGGAAATCTTAGCTCAAACAGTTACAAAACCTGTTTTCCCAGCACGGGAACCTTGAGTTCTATAAGATAAAGCCATAAACATGTGTATCCGAGTCTTCTATCAAAAGTTACAGCTATTTCTATGAAGTTGTACAAAAACGCTTTCTTTCGCCAAGACAGTGCGTTTCTCACTGTTACATGCATTTGAATGGGGAACTCGACCGAAACAAAGTATAGGTTTTCATTATGTGAATAACTTGGAAATCTTAGCTCAAACAGCTGCAAAACCTGTTTTCCCAGCACGGGAACCTTGAGTTCTATAAGATAAAGCCATAAACATGTGTATCCGAGTCTTCTATCAAAAGTTACAGCTATTTCTATGAAGTTGTACAAAAACGCTTTCTTTCGCCAAGACAGTGCGTTTCTCACTGTTACATGCATTTGAATGGGGAACTCGACCGAAACAAAGTATAGGTTTTCATTATGTGAATAACTTGGAAATCTTAGCTCAAACAGTTGCAAAACCTGTTTTCCCAGCACGGGAACCTTGAGTTCTATAAGATAAAGCCATAAACATGTGTATCCGAGTCTTCTATCAAAAGTTACAGCTATTTCTATGAAGTTGTACAAAAACGCTTTCTTTTGCCAAGACAGTGCGTTTCTCACTGTTACATGCATTTGAATGGGGAACTCGACCGAAACAAAGTATAGGTTTTCATTATGTGAATAACTTGGAAATCTTAGCTCAAACAGCTGCAAAACCTGTTTTCCCAGCACGGGAACCTTGAGTTCTATAAGATAAAGCCATAAACATGTGTATCCGAGTCTTCTATCAAAAGTTACAGCTATTTCTATGAAGTTGTACAAAAACGCTTTCTTTCGCCAAGACAGTGCGTTTCTCACTGTTACATGCATTTGAATGGGGAACTCCACCGAAACAAAGTATAGGTTTTCATTATGTGAATAACTTGGAAATCTTAGCTCAAACAGCTGCAAAACCTGTTTTCCCAGCACGGGAACCTTGAGTTCTATAAGATAAAGCCATAAACATGTGTATCCGAGTCTTCTATCAAAAGTTACAGCTATTTCTATGAAGTTGTACAAAAACGCTTTCTTTCGCCAAGACAGTGCGTTTCTCACTGTTACATGCATTTGAATGGGGAACTCGACCGAAACAAAGTATAGGTTTTCATTATGTGAATAACTTGGAAATCTTAGCTCAAACAGTTGCAAAACCTGTTTTCCCAGCACGGGAACCTTGAGTTCTATAAGATAAAGCCATAAACATGTGTATCCGAGTCTTCTATCAAAAGTTACAGCTATTTCTATGAAGTTGTACAAAAACGCTTTCTTTTGCCAAGACAGTGCGTTTCTCACTGTTACATGCATTTGAATGGGGAACTCGACCGAAACAAAGTATAGGTTTTCATTATGTGAATAACTTGGAAATCTTAGCTCAAACAGCTGCAAAACCTGTTTTCCCAGCACGGGAACCTTGAGTTCTATAAGATAAAGCCATAAACATGTGTATCCGAGTCTTCTATCAAAAGTTACAGCTATTTCTATGAAGTTGTACAAAAACGCTTTCTTTCGCCAAGACAGTGCGTTTCTCACTGTTACATGCATTTGAATGGGGAACTCGACCGAAACAAAGTATAGGTTTTCATTATGTGAATAACTTGGAAATCTTAGCTCAAACAGCTGCAAAACCTGTTTTCCCAGCACGGGAACCTTGAGTTCTATAAGATAAAGCCATAAACATGTGTATCCGAGTCTTCTATCAAAAGTTACAGCTATTTCTATGAAGTTGTACAAAAACGCTTTCTTTCGCCAAGACAGTGCGTTTCTCACTGTTACATGCATTTGAATGGGGAACTCGACCGAAACAAAGTATAGGTTTTCATTATGTGAATAACTTGGAAATCTTAGCTCAAACAGCTGCAAAACCTGTTTTCCCAGCACGGGAACCTTGAGTTCTATAAGATAAAGCCATAAACATGTGTATCCGAGTCTTCTATCAAAAGTTACAGCTATTTATATGAAGTTGTACAAAAACGCTTTCTTTCGCCAAGACAGTGCGTTTCTCACTGTTACATGCATTTGAATGGGGAACTCGACCGAAACAAAGTATAGGTTTTCATTATGTGAATAACTTGGAAATCTTAGCTCAAACAGCTGCAAAACCTGTTTTCCCAGCACGGGAACCTTGAGTTCTATAAGATAAAGCCATAAACATGTGTATCCGAGTCTTCTATCAAAAGTTACAGCTATTTCTATGAAGTTGTACAAAAACGCTTTCTTTCGCCAAGACAGTGCGTTTCTCACTGTTACATGCATTTGAATGGGGAACTCCACCGAAACAAAGTATAGGTTTTCATTATGTGAATAACTTGGAAATCTTAGCTCAAACAGCTGCAAAACCTGTTTTCCCAGCACGGGAACCTTGAGTTCTATAAGATAAAGCCATAAACATGTGTATCCGAGTCTTCTATCAAAAGTTACAGCTATTTATATGAAGTTGTACAAAAACGCTTTCTTTCGCCAAGACAGTGCGTTTCTCACTGTTACATGCATTTGAATGGGGAACTCGACCGAAACAAAGTATAGGTTTTCATTATGTGAATAACTTGGAAATCTTAGCTCAAACAGCTGCAAAACCTGTTTTCCCAGCACGGGAACCTTGAGTTCTATAAGATAAAGCCATAAACATGTGTATCCGAGTCTTCTATCAAAAGTTACAGCTATTTCTATGAAGTTGTACAAAAACGCTTTCTTTCGCCAAGACAGTGCGTTTCTCACTGTTACATGCATTTGAATGGGGAACTCGACCGAAACAAAGTATAGGTTTTCATTATGTGAATAACTTGGAAATCTTAGCTCAAACAGCTGCAAAACCTGTTTTCCCAGCACGGGAACCTTGAGTTCTATAAGATAAAGCCATAAACATGTGTATCCGAGTCTTCTATCAAAAGTTACAGCTATTTCTATGAAATTGTACAAAAACGCTTTCTTTCGCCAAGACAGTGCGTTTCTCACTGTTACATGCATTTGAATGGGGAACTCGACCGAAACAAAGTATAGGTTTTCATTATGTGAATAACTTGGAAATCTTAGCTCAAACAGCTGCAAAACCTGTTTTCCCAGCACGGGAACCTTGAGTTCTATAAGATAAAGCCATAAACATGTGTATCCGAGTCTTCTATCAAAAGTTACAGCTATTTCTATGAAGTTGTACAAAAACGCTTTCTTTCGCCAAGACAGTGCGTTTCTCACTGTTACATGCATTTGAATGGGGAACTCGACCGAAACAAAGTATAGGTTTTCATTATGTGAATAACTTGGAAATCTTAGCTCAAACAGCTGCAAAACCTGTTTTCCCAGCACGGGAACCTTGAGTTCTATAAGATAAAGCCATAAACATGTGTATCCGAGTCTTCTATCAAAAGTTACAGCTATTTCTATGAAGTTGTACAAAAACGCTTTCTTTCGCCAAGACAGTGCGTTTCTCACTGTTACATGCATTTGAATGGGGAACTCGACCGAAACAAAGTATAGGTTTTCATTATGTGAATAACTTGGAAATCTTAGCTCAAACAGCTGCAAAACCTGTTTTCCCAGCACGGGAACCTTGAGTTCTATAAGATAAAGCCATAAACATGTGTATCCGAGTCTTCTATCAAAAGTTACAGCTATTTATATGAAGTTGTACAAAAACGCTTTCTTTTGCCAAGACAGTGCGTTTCTCACTGTTACATGCATTTGAATGGGGAACTCCACCGAAACAAAGTATAGGTTTTCATTATGTGAATAACTTGGAAATCTTAGCTCAAACAGCTGCAAAACCTGTTTTCCCAGCACGGGAACCTTGAGTTCTATAAGATAAAGCCATAAACATGTGTATCCGAGTCTTCTATCAAAAGTTACAGCTATTTATATGAAGTTGTACAAAAACGCTTTCTTTCGCCAAGACAGTGCGTTTCTCACTGTTACATGCATTTGAATGGGGAACTCGACCGAAACAAAGTATAGGTTTTCATTATGTGAATAACTTGGAAATCTTAGCTCAAACAGCTGCAAAACCTGTTTTCCCAGCACGGGAACCTTGAGTTCTATAAGATAAAGCCATAAACATGTGTATCCGAGTCTTCTATCAAAAGTTACAGCTATTTCTATGAAGTTGTACAAAAACGCTTTCTTTCGCCAAGACAGTGCGTTTCTCACTGTTACATGCATTTGAATGGGGAACTCGACCGAAACAAAGTATAGGTTTTCATTATGTGAATAACTTGGAAATCTTAGCTCAAACAGCTGCAAAACCTGTTTTCCCAGCACGGGAACCTTGAGTTCTATAAGATAAAGCCATAAACATGTGTATCCGAGTCTTCTATCAAAAGTTACAGCTATTTCTATGAAGTTGTACAAAAACGCTTTCTTTCGCCAAGACAGTGCGTTTCTCACTGTTACATGCATTTGAATGGGGAACTCGACCGAAACAAAGTATAGGTTTTCATTATGTGAATAACTTGGAAATCTTAGCTCAAACAGCTGCAAAACCTGTTTTCCCAGCACGGGAACCTTGAGTTCTATAAGATAAAGCCATAAACATGTGTATCCGAGTCTTCTATCAAAAGTTACAGCTATTTCTATGAAGTTGTACAAAAACGCTTTCTTTCGCCAAGACAGTGCGTTTCTCACTGTTACATGCATTTGAATGGGGAACTCGACCGAAACAAAGTATAGGTTTTCATTATGTGAATAACTTGGAAATCTTAGCTCAAACAGCTGCAAAACCTGTTTTCCCAGCACGGGAACCTTGAGTTCTATAAGATAAAGCCATAAACATGTGTATCCGAGTCTTCTATCAAAAGTTACAGCTATTTCTATGAAGTTGTACAAAAACGCTTTCTTTCGCCAAGACAGTGCGTTTCTCACTGTTACATGCATTTGAATGGGGAACTCGACCGAAACAAAGTATAGGTTTTCATTATGTGAATAACTTGGAAATCTTAGCTCAAACAGTTGCAAAACCTGTTTTCCCAGCACGGGAACCTTGAGTTCTATAAGATAAAGCCATAAACATGTGTATCCGAGTCTTCTATCAAAAGTTACAGCTATTTCTATGAAGTTGTACAAAAACGCTTTCTTTTGCCAAGACAGTGCGTTTCTCACTGTTACATGCATTTGAATGGGGAACTCGACCGAAACAAAGTATAGGTTTTCATTATGTGAATAACTTGGAAATCTTAGCTCAAACAGCTGCAAAACCTGTTTTCCCAGCACGGGAACCTTGAGTTCTATAAGATAAAGCCATAAACATGTGTATCCGAGTCTTCTATCAAAAGTTACAGCTATTTCTATGAAGTTGTACAAAAACGCTTTCTTTTGCCAAGACAGTGCGTTTCTCACTGTTACATGCATTTGAATGGGGAACTCGACCGAAACAAAGTATAGGTTTTCATTATGTGAATAACTTGGAAATCTTAGCTCAAACAGCTGCAAAACCTGTTTTCCCAGCACGGGAACCTTGAGTTCTATAAGATAAAGCCATAAACATGTGTATCCGAGTCTTCTATCAAAAGTTACAGCTATTTCTATGAAGTTGTACAAAAACGCTTTCTTTCGCCAAGACAGTGCGTTTCTCACTGTTACATGCATTTGAATGGGGAACTCGACCGAAACAAAGTATAGGTTTTCATTATGTGAATAACTTGGAAATCTTAGCTCAAACAGTTACAAAACCTGTTTTCCCAGCACGGGAACCTTGAGTTCTATAAGATAAAGCCATAAACATGTGTATCCGAGTCTTCTATCAAAAGTTACAGCTATTTCTATGAAGTTGTACAAAAACGCTTTCTTTCGCCAAGACAGTGCGTTTCTCACTGTTACATGCATTTGAATGGGGAACTCCACCGAAACAAAGTATAGGTTTTCATTATGTGAATAACTTGGAAATCTTAGCTCAAACAGCTGCAAAACCTGTTTTCCCAGCACGGGAACCTTGAGTTCTATAAGATAAAGCCATAAACATGTGTATCCGAGTCTTCTATCAAAAGTTACAGCTATTTCTATGAAGTTGTACAAAAACGCTTTCTTTCGCCAAGACAGTGCGTTTCTCACTGTTACATGCATTTGAATGGGGAACTCGACCGAAACAAAGTATAGGTTTTCATTATGTGAATAACTTGGAAATCTTAGCTCAAACAGTTGCAAAACCTGTTTTCCCAGCACGGGAACCTTGAGTTCTATAAGATAAAGCCATAAACATGTGTATCCGAGTCTTCTATCAAAAGTTACAGCTATTTCTATGAAGTTGTACAAAAACGCTTTCTTTTGCCAAGACAGTGCGTTTCTCACTGTTACATGCATTTGAATGGGGAACTCGACCGAAACAAAGTATAGGTTTTCATTATGTGAATAACTTGGAAATCTTAGCTCAAACAGCTGCAAAACCTGTTTTCCCAGCACGGGAACCTTGAGTTCTATAAGATAAAGCCATAAACATGTGTATCCGAGTCTTCTATCAAAAGTTACAGCTATTTCTATGAAGTTGTACAAAAACGCTTTCTTTCGCCAAGACAGTGCGTTTCTCACTGTTACATGCATTTGAATGGGGAACTCGACCGAAACAAAGTATAGGTTTTCATTATGTGAATAACTTGGAAATCTTAGCTCAAACAGCTGCAAAACCTGTTTTCCCAGCACGGGAACCTTGAGTTCTATAAGATAAAGCCATAAACATGTGTATCCGAGTCTTCTATCAAAAGTTACAGCTATTTCTATGAAGTTGTACAAAAACGCTTTCTTTCGCCAAGACAGTGCGTTTCTCACTGTTACATGCATTTGAATGGGGAACTCGACCGAAACAAAGTATAGGTTTTCATTATGTGAATAACTTGGAAATCTTAGCTCAAACAGCTGCAAAACCTGTTTTCCCAGCACGGGAACCTTGAGTTCTATAAGATAAAGCCATAAACATGTGTATCCGAGTCTTCTATCAAAAGTTACAGCTATTTCTATGAAGTTGTACAAAAACGCTTTCTTTCGCCAAGACAGTGCGTTTCTCACTGTTACATGCATTTGAATGGGGAACTCGACCGAAACAAAGTATAGGTTTTCATTATGTGAATAACTTGGAAATCTTAGCTCAAACAGCTGCAAAACCTGTTTTCCCAGCACGGGAACCTTGAGTTCTATAAGATAAAGCCATAAACATGTGTATCCGAGTCTTCTATCAAAAGTTACAGCTATTTATATGAAGTTGTACAAAAACGCTTTCTTTCGCCAAGACAGTGCGTTTCTCACTGTTACATGCATTTGAATGGGGAACTCCACCGAAACAAAGTATAGGTTTTCATTATGTGAATAACTTGGAAATCTTAGCTCAAACAGCTGCAAAACCTGTTTTCCCAGCACGGGAACCTTGAGTTCTATAAGATAAAGCCATAAACATGTGTATCCGAGTCTTCTATCAAAAGTTACAGCTATTTATATGAAGTTGTACAAAAACGCTTTCTTTCGCCAAGACAGTGCGTTTCTCACTGTTACATGCATTTGAATGGGGAACTCGACCGAAACAAAGTATAGGTTTTCATTATGTGAATAACTTAGAAATCTTAGCTCAAACAGCTGCAAAACCTGTTTTCCCAGCACGGGAACCTTGAGTTCTATAAGATAAAGCCATAAACATGTGTATCCGAGTCTTCTATCAAAAGTTACAGCTATTTCTATGAAGTTGTACAAAAACGCTTTCTTTCGCCAAGACAGTGCGTTTCTCACTGTTACATGCATTTGAATGGGGAACTCGACCGAAACAAAGTATAGGTTTTCATTATGTGAATAACTTGGAAATCTTAGCTCAAACAGCTGCAAAACCTGTTTTCCCAGCACGGGAACCTTGAGTTCTATAAGATAAAGCCATAAACATGTGTATCCGAGTCTTCTATCAAAAGTTACAGCTATTTCTATGAAGTTGTACAAAAACGCTTTCTTTCGCCAAGACAGTGCGTTTCTCACTGTTACATGCATTTGAATGGGGAACTCGACCGAAACAAAGTATAGGTTTTCATTATGTGAATAACTTGGAAATCTTAGCTCAAACAGCTGCAAAACCTGTTTTCCCAGCACGGGAACCTTGAGTTCTATAAGATAAAGCCATAAACATGTGTATCCGAGTCTTCTATCAAAAGTTACAGCTATTTCTATGAAGTTGTACAAAAACGCTTTCTTTCGCCAAGACAGTGCGTTTCTCACTGTTACATGCATTTGAATGGGGAACTCGACCGAAACAAAGTATAGGTTTTCATTATGTGAATAACTTGGAAATCTTAGCTCAAACAGCTGCAAAACCTGTTTTCCCAGCACGGGAACCTTGAGTTCTATAAGATAAAGCCATAAACATGTGTATCCGAGTCTTCTATCAAAAGTTACAGCTATTTCTATGAAGTTGTACAAAAACGCTTTCTTTCGCCAAGACAGTGCGTTTCTCACTGTTACATGCATTTGAATGGGGAACTCGACCGAAACAAAGTATAGGTTTTCATTATGTGAATAACTTGGAAATCTTAGCTCAAACAGCTGCAAAACCTGTTTTCCCAGCACGGGAACCTTGAGTTCTATAAGATAAAGCCATAAACATGTGTATCCGAGTCTTCTATCAAAAGTTACAGCTATTTCTATGAAGTTGTACAAAAACGCTTTCTTTTGCCAAGACAGTGCGTTTCTCACTGTTACATGCATTTGAATGGGGAACTCGACCGAAACAAAGTATAGGTTTTCATTATGTGAATAACTTGGAAATCTTAGCTCAAACAGCTGCAAAACCTGTTTTCCCAGCACGGGAACCTTGAGTTCTATAAGATAAAGCCATAAACATGTGTATCCGAGTCTTCTATCAAAAGTTACAGCTATTTCTATGAAGTTGTACAAAAACGCTTTCTTTTGCCAAGACAGTGCGTTTCTCACTGTTACATGCATTTGAATGGGGAACTCGACCGAAACAAAGTATAGGTTTTCATTATGTGAATAACTTGGAAATCTTAGCTCAAACAGCTGCAAAACCTGTTTTCCCAGCACGGGAACCTTGAGTTCTATAAGATAAAGCCATAAACATGTGTATCCGAGTCTTCTATCAAAAGTTACAGCTATTTCTATGAAGTTGTACAAAAACGCTTTCTTTCGCCAAGACAGTGCGTTTCTCACTGTTACATGCATTTGAATGGGGAACTCGACCGAAACAAAGTATAGGTTTTCATTATGTGAATAACTTGGAAATCTTAGCTCAAACAGCTGCAAAACCTGTTTTCCCAGCACGGGAACCTTGAGTTCTATAAGATAAAGCCATAAACATGTGTATCCGAGTCTTCTATCAAAAGTTACAGCTATTTCTATGAAGTTGTACAAAAACGCTTTCTTTCGCCAAGACAGTGCGTTTCTCACTGTTACATGCATTTGAATGGGGAACTCGACCGAAACAAAGTATAGGTTTTCATTATGTGAATAACTTGGAAATCTTAGCTCAAACAGCTGCAAAACCTGTTTTCCCAGCACGGGAACCTTGAGTTCTATAAGATAAAGCCATAAACATGTGTATCCGAGTCTTCTATCAAAAGTTACAGCTATTTATATGAAGTTGTACAAAAAACGCTTTCTTTCGCCAAGACAGTGCGTTTCTCACTGTTACATGCATTTGAATGGGGAACTCGACCGAAACAAAGTATAGGTTTTCATTATGTGAATAACTTGGAAATCTTAGCTCAAACAGCTGCAAAACCTGTTTTCCCAGCACGGGAACCTTGAGTTCTATAAGATAAAGCCATAAACATGTGTATCCGAGTCTTCTATCAAAAGTTACAGCTATTTCTATGAAGTTGTACAAAAACGCTTTCTTTCGCCAAGACAGTGCGTTTCTCACTGTTACATGCATTTGAATGGGGAACTCGACCGAAACAAAGTATAGGTTTTCATTATGTGAATAACTTGGAAATCTTAGCTCAAACAGCTGCAAAACCTGTTTTCCCAGCACGGGAACCTTGAGTTCTATAAGATAAAGCCATAAACATGTGTATCCGAGTCTTCTATCAAAAGTTACAGCTATTTCTATGAAGTTGTACAAAAACGCTTTCTTTCGCCAAGACAGTGCGTTTCTCACTGTTACATGCATTTGAATGGGGAACTCGACCGAAACAAAGTATAGGTTTTCATTATGTGAATAACTTGGAAATCTTAGCTCAAACAGCTGCAAAACCTGTTTTCCCAGCACGGGAACCTTGAGTTCTATAAGATAAAGCCATAAACATGTGTATCCGAGTCTTCTATCAAAAGTTACAGCTATTTCTATGAAGTTGTACAAAAACGCTTTCTTTCGCCAAGACAGTGCGTTTCTCACTGTTACATGCATTTGAATGGGGAACTCGACCGAAACAAAGTATAGGTTTTCATTATGTGAATAACTTGGAAATCTTAGCTCAAACAGTTACAAAACCTGTTTTCCCAGCACGGGAACCTTGAGTTCTATAAGATAAAGCCATAAACATGTGTATCCGAGTCTTCTATCAAAAGTTACAGCTATTTCTATGAAGTTGTACAAAAACGCTTTCTTTCGCCAAGACAGTGCGTTTCTCACTGTTACATGCATTTGAATGGGGAACTCGACCGAAACAAAGTATAGGTTTTCATTATGTGAATAACTTGGAAATCTTAGCTCAAACAGCTGCAAAACCTGTTTTCCCAGCACGGGAACCTTGAGTTCTATAAGATAAAGCCATAAACATGTGTATCCGAGTCTTCTATCAAAAGTTACAGCTATTTCTATGAAGTTGTACAAAAACGCTTTCTTTCGCCAAGACAGTGCGTTTCTCACTGTTACATGCATTTGAATGGGGAACTCGACCGAAACAAAGTATAGGTTTTCATTATGTGAATAACTTGGAAATCTTAGCTCAAACAGCTGCAAAACCTGTTTTCCCAGCACGGGAACCTTGAGTTCTATAAGATAAAGCCATAAACATGTGTATCCGAGTCTTCTATCAAAAGTTACAGCTATTTCTATGAAGTTGTACAAAAACGCTTTCTTTCGCCAAGACAGTGCGTTTCTCACTGTTACATGCATTTGAATGGGGAACTCGACCGAAACAAAGTATAGGTTTTCATTATGTGAATAACTTGGAAATCTTAGCTCAAACAGTTGCAAAACCTGTTTTCCCAGCACGGGAACCTTGAGTTCTATAAGATAAAGCCATAAACATGTGTATCCGAGTCTTCTATCAAAAGTTACAGCTATTTCTATGAAGTTGTACAAAAACGCTTTCTTTTGCCAAGACAGTGCGTTTCTCACTGTTACATGCATTTGAATGGGGAACTCGACCGAAACAAAGTATAGGTTTTCATTATGTGAATAACTTGGAAATCTTAGCTCAAACAGCTGCAAAACCTGTTTTCCCAGCACGGGAACCTTGAGTTCTATAAGATAAAGCCATAAACATGTGTATCCGAGTCTTCTATCAAAAGTTACAGCTATTTCTATGAAGTTGTACAAAAACGCTTTCTTTCGCCAAGACAGTGCGTTTCTCACTGTTACATGCATTTGAATGGGGAACTCCACCGAAACAAAGTATAGGTTTTCATTATGTGAATAACTTGGAAATCTTAGCTCAAACAGCTGCAAAACCTGTTTTCCCAGCACGGGAACCTTGAGTTCTATAAGATAAAGCCATAAACATGTGTATCCGAGTCTTCTATCAAAAGTTACAGCTATTTCTATGAAGTTGTACAAAAACGCTTTCTTTCGCCAAGACAGTGCGTTTCTCACTGTTACATGCATTTGAATGGGGAACTCGACCGAAACAAAGTATAGGTTTTCATTATGTGAATAACTTGGAAATCTTAGCTCAAACAGTTGCAAAACCTGTTTTCCCAGCACGGGAACCTTGAGTTCTATAAGATAAAGCCATAAACATGTGTATCCGAGTCTTCTATCAAAAGTTACAGCTATTTCTATGAAGTTGTACAAAAACGCTTTCTTTTGCCAAGACAGTGCGTTTCTCACTGTTACATGCATTTGAATGGGGAACTCGACCGAAACAAAGTATAGGTTTTCATTATGTGAATAACTTGGAAATCTTAGCTCAAACAGCTGCAAAACCTGTTTTCCCAGCACGGGAACCTTGAGTTCTATAAGATAAAGCCATAAACATGTGTATCCGAGTCTTCTATCAAAAGTTACAGCTATTTCTATGAAGTTGTACAAAAACGCTTTCTTTCGCCAAGACAGTGCGTTTCTCACTGTTACATGCATTTGAATGGGGAACTCGACCGAAACAAAGTATAGGTTTTCATTATGTGAATAACTTGGAAATCTTAGCTCAAACAGCTGCAAAACCTGTTTTCCCAGCACGGGAACCTTGAGTTCTATAAGATAAAGCCATAAACATGTGTATCCGAGTCTTCTATCAAAAGTTACAGCTATTTATATGAAGTTGTACAAAAACGCTTTCTTTCGCCAAGACAGTGCGTTTCTCACTGTTACATGCATTTGAATGGGGAACTCGACCGAAACAAAGTATAGGTTTTCATTATGTGAATAACTTAGAAATCTTAGCTCAAACAGCTGCAAAACCTGTTTTCCCAGCACGGGAACCTTGAGTTCTATAAGATAAAGCCATAAACATGTGTATCCGAGTCTTCTATCAAAAGTTACAGCTATTTCTATGAAGTTGTACAAAAACGCTTTCTTTCGCCAAGACAGTGCGTTTCTCACTGTTACATGCATTTGAATGGGGAACTCGACCGAAACAAAGTATAGGTTTTCATTATGTGAATAACTTGGAAATCTTAGCTCAAACAGCTGCAAAACCTGTTTTCCCAGCACGGGAACCTTGAGTTCTATAAGATAAAGCCATAAACATGTGTATCCGAGTCTTCTATCAAAAGTTACAGCTATTTCTATGAAGTTGTACAAAAACGCTTTCTTTTGCCAAGACAGTGCGTTTCTCACTGTTACATGCATTTGAATGGGGAACTCGACCGAAACAAAGTATAGGTTTTCATTATGTGAATAACTTGGAAATCTTAGCTCAAACAGCTGCAAAACCTGTTTTCCCAGCACGGGAACCTTGAGTTCTATAAGATAAAGCCATAAACATGTGTATCCGAGTCTTCTATCAAAAGTTACAGCTATTTCTATGAAGTTGTACAAAAACGCTTTCTTTCGCCAAGACAGTGCGTTTCTCACTGTTACATGCATTTGAATGGGGAACTCGACCGAAACAAAGTATAGGTTTTCATTATGTGAATAACTTGGAAATCTTAGCTCAAACAGCTGCAAAACCTGTTTTCCCAGCACGGGAACCTTGAGTTCTATAAGATAAAGCCATAAACATGTGTATCCGAGTCTTCTATCAAAAGTTACAGCTATTTCTATGAAGTTGTACAAAAACGCTTTCTTTCGCCAAGACAGTGCGTTTCTCACTGTTACATGCATTTGAATGGGGAACTCGACCGAAACAAAGTATAGGTTTTCATTATGTGAATAACTTGGAAATCTTAGCTCAAACAGCTGCAAAACCTGTTTTCCCAGCACGGGAACCTTGAGTTCTATAAGATAAAGCCATAAACATGTGTATCCGAGTCTTCTATCAAAAGTTACAGCTATTTCTATGAAGTTGTACAAAAACGCTTTCTTTCGCCAAGACAGTGCGTTTCTCACTGTTACATGCATTTGAATGGGGAACTCGACCGAAACAAAGTATAGGTTTTCATTATGTGAATAACTTGGAAATCTTAGCTCAAACAGCTGCAAAACCTGTTTTCCCAGCACGGGAACCTTGAGTTCTATAAGATAAAGCCATAAACATGTGTATCCGAGTCTTCTATCAAAAGTTACAGCTATTTCTATGAAGTTGTACAAAAACGCTTTCTTTTGCCAAGACAGTGCGTTTCTCACTGTTACATGCATTTGAATGGGGAACTCGACCGAAACAAAGTATAGGTTTTCATTATGTGAATAACTTGGAAATCTTAGCTCAAACAGCTGCAAAACCTGTTTTCCCAGCACGGGAACCTTGAGTTCTATAAGATAAAGCCATAAACATGTGTATCCGAGTCTTCTATCAAAAGTTACAGCTATTTCTATGAAGTTGTACAAAAACGCTTTCTTTCGCCAAGACAGTGCGTTTCTCACTGTTACATGCATTTGAATGGGGAACTCGACCGAAACAAAGTATAGGTTTTCATTATGTGAATAACTTGGAAATCTTAGCTCAAACAGCTGCAAAACCTGTTTTCCCAGCACGGGAACCTTGAGTTCTATAAGATAAAGCCATAAACATGTGTATCCGAGTCTTCTATCAAAAGTTACAGCTATTTCTATGAAGTTGTACAAAAACGCTTTCTTTCGCCAAGACAGTGCGTTTCTCACTGTTACATGCATTTGAATGGGGAACTCGACCGAAACAAAGTATAGGTTTTCATTATGTGAATAACTTGGAAATCTTAGCTCAAACAGCTGCAAAACCTGTTTTCCCAGCACGGGAACCTTGAGTTCTATAAGATAAAGCCATAAACATGTGTATCCGAGTCTTCTATCAAAAGTTACAGCTATTTATATGAAGTTGTACAAAAAACGCTTTCTTTCGCCAAGACAGTGCGTTTCTCACTGTTACATGCATTTGAATGGGGAACTCGACCGAAACAAAGTATAGGTTTTCATTATGTGAATAACTTGGAAATCTTAGCTCAAACAGCTGCAAAACCTGTTTTCCCAGCACGGGAACCTTGAGTTCTATAAGATAAAGCCATAAACATGTGTATCCGAGTCTTCTATCAAAAGTTACAGCTATTTCTATGAAGTTGTACAAAAACGCTTTCTTTCGCCAAGACAGTGCGTTTCTCACTGTTACATGCATTTGAATGGGGAACTCGACCGAAACAAAGTATAGGTTTTCATTATGTGAATAACTTGGAAATCTTAGCTCAAACAGCTGCAAAACCTGTTTTCCCAGCACGGGAACCTTGAGTTCTATAAGATAAAGCCATAAACATGTGTATCCGAGTCTTCTATCAAAAGTTACAGCTATTTCTATGAAGTTGTACAAAAACGCTTTCTTTTGCCAAGACAGTGCGTTTCTCACTGTTACATGCATTTGAATGGGGAACTCGACCGAAACAAAGTATAGGTTTTCATTATGTGAATAACTTGGAAATCTTAGCTCAAACAGCTGCAAAACCTGTTTTCCCAGCACGGGAACCTTGAGTTCTATAAGATAAAGCCATAAACATGTGTATCCGAGTCTTCTATCAAAAGTTACAGCTATTTCTATGAAGTTGTACAAAAACGCTTTCTTTCGCCAAGACAGTGCGTTTCTCACTGTTACATGCATTTGAATGGGGAACTCGACCGAAACAAAGTATAGGTTTTCATTATGTGAATAACTTGGAAATCTTAGCTCAAACAGCTGCAAAACCTGTTTTCCCAGCACGGGAACCTTGAGTTCTATAAGATAAAGCCATAAACATGTGTATCCGAGTCTTCTATCAAAAGTTACAGCTATTTCTATGAAGTTGTACAAAAACGCTTTCTTTCGCCAAGACAGTGCGTTTCTCACTGTTACATGCATTTGAATGGGGAACTCGACCGAAACAAAGTATAGGTTTTCATTATGTGAATAACTTGGAAATCTTAGCTCAAACAGCTGCAAAACCTGTTTTCCCAGCACGGGAACCTTGAGTTCTATAAGATAAAGCCATAAACATGTGTATCCGAGTCTTCTATCAAAAGTTACAGCTATTTCTATGAAGTTGTACAAAAACGCTTTCTTTCGCCAAGACAGTGCGTTTCTCACTGTTACATGCATTTGAATGGGGAACTCGACCGAAACAAAGTATAGGTTTTCATTATGTGAATAACTTGGAAATCTTAGCTCAAACAGCTGCAAAACCTGTTTTCCCAGCACGGGAACCTTGAGTTCTATAAGATAAAGCCATAAACATGTGTATCCGAGTCTTCTATCAAAAGTTACAGCTATTTCTATGAAGTTGTACAAAAACGCTTTCTTTCGCCAAGACAGTGCGTTTCTCACTGTTACATGCATTTGAATGGGGAACTCCACCGAAACAAAGTATAGGTTTTCATTATGTGAATAACTTGGAAATCTTAGCTCAAACAGCTGCAAAACCTGTTTTCCCAGCACGGGAACCTTGAGTTCTATAAGATAAAGCCATAAACATGTGTATCCGAGTCTTCTATCAAAAGTTACAGCTATTTCTATGAAGTTGTACAAAAACGCTTTCTTTCGCCAAGACAGTGCGTTTCTCACTGTTACATGCATTTGAATGGGGAACTCGACCGAAACAAAGTATAGGTTTTCATTATGTGAATAACTTGGAAATCTTAGCTCAAACAGCTGCAAAACCTGTTTTCCCAGCACGGGAACCTTGAGTTCTATAAGATAAAGCCATAAACATGTGTATCCGAGTCTTCTATCAAAAGTTACAGCTATTTATATGAAGTTGTACAAAAACGCTTTCTTTCGCCAAGACAGTGCGTTTCTCACTGTTACATGCATTTGAATGGGGAACTCCACCGAAACAAAGTATAGGTTTTCATTATGTGAATAACTTGGAAATCTTAGCTCAAACAGCTGCAAAACCTGTTTTCCCAGCACGGGAACCTTGAGTTCTATAAGATAAAGCCATAAACATGTGTATCCGAGTCTTCTATCAAAAGTTACAGCTATTTATATGAAGTTGTACAAAAACGCTTTCTTTCGCCAAGACAGTGCGTTTCTCACTGTTACATGCATTTGAATGGGGAACTCGACCGAAACAAAGTATAGGTTTTCATTATGTGAATAACTTAGAAATCTTAGCTCAAACAGCTGCAAAACCTGTTTTCCCAGCACGGGAACCTTGAGTTCTATAAGATAAAGCCATAAACATGTGTATCCGAGTCTTCTATCAAAAGTTACAGCTATTTCTATGAAGTTGTACAAAAACGCTTTCTTTCGCCAAGACAGTGCGTTTCTCACTGTTACATGCATTTGAATGGGGAACTCGACCGAAACAAAGTATAGGTTTTCATTATGTGAATAACTTGGAAATCTTAGCTCAAACAGCTGCAAAACCTGTTTTCCCAGCACGGGAACCTTGAGTTCTATAAGATAAAGCCATAAACATGTGTATCCGAGTCTTCTATCAAAAGTTACAGCTATTTATATGAAGTTGTACAAAAACGCTTTCTTTCGCCAAGACAGTGCGTTTCTCACTGTTACATGCATTTGAATGGGGAACTCGACCGAAACAAAGTATAGGTTTTCATTATGTGAATAACTTGGAAATCTTAGCTCAAACAGCTGCAAAACCTGTTTTCCCAGCACGGGAACCTTGAGTTCTATAAGATAAAGCCATAAACATGTGTATCCGAGTCTTCTATCAAAAGTTACAGCTATTTCTATGAAGTTGTACAAAAACGCTTTCTTTCGCCAAGACAGTGCGTTTCTCACTGTTACATGCATTTGAATGGGGAACTCCACCGAAACAAAGTATAGGTTTTCATTATGTGAATAACTTGGAAATCTTAGCTCAAACAGCTGCAAAACCTGTTTTCCCAGCACGGGAACCTTGAGTTCTATAAGATAAAGCCATAAACATGTGTATCCGAGTCTTCTATCAAAAGTTACAGCTATTTATATGAAGTTGTACAAAAACGCTTTCTTTCGCCAAGACAGTGCGTTTCTCACTGTTACATGCATTTGAATGGGGAACTCGACCGAAACAAAGTATAGGTTTTCATTATGTGAATAACTTGGAAATCTTAGCTCAAACAGCTGCAAAACCTGTTTTCCCAGCACGGGAACCTTGAGTTCTATAAGATAAAGCCATAAACATGTGTATCCGAGTCTTCTATCAAAAGTTACAGCTATTTCTATGAAGTTGTACAAAAACGCTTTCTTTCGCCAAGACAGTGCGTTTCTCACTGTTACATGCATTTGAATGGGGAACTCGACCGAAACAAAGTATAGGTTTTCATTATGTGAATAACTTGGAAATCTTAGCTCAAACAGCTGCAAAACCTGTTTTCCCAGCACGGGAACCTTGAGTTCTATAAGATAAAGCCATAAACATGTGTATCCGAGTCTTCTATCAAAAGTTACAGCTATTTCTATGAAATTGTACAAAAACGCTTTCTTTCGCCAAGACAGTGCGTTTCTCACTGTTACATGCATTTGAATGGGGAACTCGACCGAAACAAAGTATAGGTTTTCATTATGTGAATAACTTGGAAATCTTAGCTCAAACAGCTGCAAAACCTGTTTTCCCAGCACGGGAACCTTGAGTTCTATAAGATAAAGCCATAAACATGTGTATCCGAGTCTTCTATCAAAAGTTACAGCTATTTCTATGAAGTTGTACAAAAACGCTTTCTTTCGCCAAGACAGTGCGTTTCTCACTGTTACATGCATTTGAATGGGGAACTCGACCGAAACAAAGTATAGGTTTTCATTATGTGAATAACTTGGAAATCTTAGCTCAAACAGCTGCAAAACCTGTTTTCCCAGCACGGGAACCTTGAGTTCTATAAGATAAAGCCATAAACATGTGTATCCGAGTCTTCTATCAAAAGTTACAGCTATTTCTATGAAGTTGTACAAAAACGCTTTCTTTCGCCAAGACAGTGCGTTTCTCACTGTTACATGCATTTGAATGGGGAACTCGACCGAAACAAAGTATAGGTTTTCATTATGTGAATAACTTGGAAATCTTAGCTCAAACAGCTGCAAAACCTGTTTTCCCAGCACGGGAACCTTGAGTTCTATAAGATAAAGCCATAAACATGTGTATCCGAGTCTTCTATCAAAAGTTACAGCTATTTATATGAAGTTGTACAAAAACGCTTTCTTTCGCCAAGACAGTGCGTTTCTCACTGTTACATGCATTTGAATGGGGAACTCGACCGAAACAAAGTATAGGTTTTCATTATGTGAATAACTTGGAAATCTTAGCTCAAACAGCTGCAAAACCTGTTTTCCCAGCACGGGAACCTTGAGTTCTATAAGATAAAGCCATAAACATGTGTATCCGAGTCTTCTATCAAAAGTTACAGCTATTTCTATGAAGTTGTACAAAAACGCTTTCTTTCGCCAAGACAGTGCGTTTCTCACTGTTACATGCATTTGAATGGGGAACTCCACCGAAACAAAGTATAGGTTTTCATTATGTGAATAACTTGGAAATCTTAGCTCAAACAGCTGCAAAACCTGTTTTCCCAGCACGGGAACCTTGAGTTCTATAAGATAAAGCCATAAACATGTGTATCCGAGTCTTCTATCAAAAGTTACAGCTATTTATATGAAGTTGTACAAAAACGCTTTCTTTCGCCAAGACAGTGCGTTTCTCACTGTTACATGCATTTGAATGGGGAACTCGACCGAAACAAAGTATAGGTTTTCATTATGTGAATAACTTGGAAATCTTAGCTCAAACAGCTGCAAAACCTGTTTTCCCAGCACGGGAACCTTGAGTTCTATAAGATAAAGCCATAAACATGTGTATCCGAGTCTTCTATCAAAAGTTACAGCTATTTATATGAAGTTGTACAAAAAACGCTTTCTTTCGCCAAGACAGTGCGTTTCTCACTGTTACATGCATTTGAATGGGGAACTCCACCGAAACAAAGTATAGGTTTTCATTATGTGAATAACTTGGAAATCTTAGCTCAAACAGCTGCAAAACCTGTTTTCCCAGCACGGGAACCTTGAGTTCTATAAGATAAAGCCATAAACATGTGTATCCGAGTCTTCTATCAAAAGTTACAGCTATTTATATGAAGTTGTACAAAAACGCTTTCTTTCGCCAAGACAGTGCGTTTCTCACTGTTACATGCATTTGAATGGGGAACTCGACCGAAACAAAGTATAGGTTTTCATTATGTGAATAACTTGGAAATCTTAGCTCAAACAGCTGCAAAACCTGTTTTCCCAGCACGGGAACCTTGAGTTCTATAAGATAAAGCCATAAACATGTGTATCCGAGTCTTCTATCAAAAGTTACAGCTATTTCTATGAAGTTGTACAAAAACGCTTTCTTTCGCCAAGACAGTGCGTTTCTCACTGTTACATGCATTTGAATGGGGAACTCGACCGAAACAAAGTATAGGTTTTCATTATGTGAATAACTTGGAAATCTTAGCTCAAACAGCTGCAAAACCTGTTTTCCCAGCACGGGAACCTTGAGTTCTATAAGATAAAGCCATAAACATGTGTATCCGAGTCTTCTATCAAAAGTTACAGCTATTTCTATGAAGTTGTACAAAAACGCTTTCTTTCGCCAAGACAGTGCGTTTCTCACTGTTACATGCATTTGAATGGGGAACTCGACCGAAACAAAGTATAGGTTTTCATTATGTGAATAACTTGGAAATCTTAGCTCAAACAGCTGCAAAACCTGTTTTCCCAGCACGGGAACCTTGAGTTCTATAAGATAAAGCCATAAACATGTGTATCCGAGTCTTCTATCAAAAGTTACAGCTATTTCTATGAAGTTGTACAAAAACGCTTTCTTTCGCCAAGACAGTGCGTTTCTCACTGTTACATGCATTTGAATGGGGAACTCGACCGAAACAAAGTATAGGTTTTCATTATGTGAATAACTTGGAAATCTTAGCTCAAACAGCTGCAAAACCTGTTTTCCCAGCACGGGAACCTTGAGTTCTATAAGATAAAGCCATAAACATGTGTATCCGAGTCTTCTATCAAAAGTTACAGCTATTTCTATGAAGTTGTACAAAAACGCTTTCTTTCGCCAAGACAGTGCGTTTCTCACTGTTACATGCATTTGAATGGGGAACTCGACCGAAACAAAGTATAGGTTTTCATTATGTGAATAACTTGGAAATCTTAGCTCAAACAGCTGCAAAACCTGTTTTCCCAGCACGGGAACCTTGAGTTCTATAAGATAAAGCCATAAACATGTGTATCCGAGTCTTCTATCAAAAGTTACAGCTATTTATATGAAGTTGTACAAAAACGCTTTCTTTCGCCAAGACAGTGCGTTTCTCACTGTTACATGCATTTGAATGGGGAACTCGACCGAAACAAAGTATAGGTTTTCATTATGTGAATAACTTGGAAATCTTAGCTCAAACAGCTGCAAAACCTGTTTTCCCAGCACGGGAACCTTGAGTTCTATAAGATAAAGCCATAAACATGTGTATCCGAGTCTTCTATCAAAAGTTACAGCTATTTCTATGAAGTTGTACAAAAACGCTTTCTTTCGCCAAGACAGTGCGTTTCTCACTGTTACATGCATTTGAATGGGGAACTCCACCGAAACAAAGTATAGGTTTTCATTATGTGAATAACTTGGAAATCTTAGCTCAAACAGCTGCAAAACCTGTTTTCCCAGCACGGGAACCTTGAGTTCTATAAGATAAAGCCATAAACATGTGTATCCGAGTCTTCTATCAAAAGTTACAGCTATTTATATGAAGTTGTACAAAAACGCTTTCTTTCGCCAAGACAGTGCGTTTCTCACTGTTACATGCATTTGAATGGGGAACTCGACCGAAACAAAGTATAGGTTTTCATTATGTGAATAACTTGGAAATCTTAGCTCAAACAGCTGCAAAACCTGTTTTCCCAGCACGGGAACCTTGAGTTCTATAAGATAAAGCCATAAACATGTGTATCCGAGTCTTCTATCAAAAGTTACAGCTATTTCTATGAAGTTGTACAAAAACGCTTTCTTTCGCCAAGACAGTGCGTTTCTCACTGTTACATGCATTTGAATGGGGAACTCGACCGAAACAAAGTATAGGTTTTCATTATGTGAATAACTTGGAAATCTTAGCTCAAACAGCTGCAAAACCTGTTTTCCCAGCACGGGAACCTTGAGTTCTATAAGATAAAGCCATAAACATGTGTATCCGAGTCTTCTATCAAAAGTTACAGCTATTTCTATGAAATTGTACAAAAACGCTTTCTTTCGCCAAGACAGTGCGTTTCTCACTGTTACATGCATTTGAATGGGGAACTCGACCGAAACAAAGTATAGGTTTTCATTATGTGAATAACTTGGAAATCTTAGCTCAAACAGCTGCAAAACCTGTTTTCCCAGCACGGGAACCTTGAGTTCTATAAGATAAAGCCATAAACATGTGTATCCGAGTCTTCTATCAAAAGTTACAGCTATTTCTATGAAGTTGTACAAAAACGCTTTCTTTCGCCAAGACAGTGCGTTTCTCACTGTTACATGCATTTGAATGGGGAACTCGACCGAAACAAAGTATAGGTTTTCATTATGTGAATAACTTGGAAATCTTAGCTCAAACAGCTGCAAAACCTGTTTTCCCAGCACGGGAACCTTGAGTTCTATAAGATAAAGCCATAAACATGTGTATCCGAGTCTTCTATCAAAAGTTACAGCTATTTCTATGAAGTTGTACAAAAACGCTTTCTTTCGCCAAGACAGTGCGTTTCTCACTGTTACATGCATTTGAATGGGGAACTCGACCGAAACAAAGTATAGGTTTTCATTATGTGAATAACTTGGAAATCTTAGCTCAAACAGCTGCAAAACCTGTTTTCCCAGCACGGGAACCTTGAGTTCTATAAGATAAAGCCATAAACATGTGTATCCGAGTCTTCTATCAAAAGTTACAGCTATTTATATGAAGTTGTACAAAAACGCTTTCTTTCGCCAAGACAGTGCGTTTCTCACTGTTACATGCATTTGAATGGGGAACTCCACCGAAACAAAGTATAGGTTTTCATTATGTGAATAACTTGGAAATCTTAGCTCAAACAGCTGCAAAACCTGTTTTCCCAGCACGGGAACCTTGAGTTCTATAAGATAAAGCCATAAACATGTGTATCCGAGTCTTCTATCAAAAGTTACAGCTATTTATATGAAGTTGTACAAAAACGCTTTCTTTCGCCAAGACAGTGCGTTTCTCACTGTTACATGCATTTGAATGGGGAACTCGACCGAAACAAAGTATAGGTTTTCATTATGTGAATAACTTGGAAATCTTAGCTCAAACAGCTGCAAAACCTGTTTTCCCAGCACGGGAACCTTGAGTTCTATAAGATAAAGCCATAAACATGTGTATCCGAGTCTTCTATCAAAAGTTACAGCTATTTCTATGAAGTTGTACAAAAACGCTTTCTTTCGCCAAGACAGTGCGTTTCTCACTGTTACATGCATTTGAATGGGGAACTCCACCGAAACAAAGTATAGGTTTTCATTATGTGAATAACTTGGAAATCTTAGCTCAAACAGCTGCAAAACCTGTTTTCCCAGCACGGGAACCTTGAGTTCTATAAGATAAAGCCATAAACATGTGTATCCGAGTCTTCTATCAAAAGTTACAGCTATTTATATGAAGTTGTACAAAAAACGCTTTCTTTCGCCAAGACAGTGCGTTTCTCACTGTTACATGCATTTGAATGGGGAACTCC
This sequence comes from Rhamphochromis longiceps, assembly GCF_057381845.1. Classification (NCBI taxonomy): domain Eukaryota; kingdom Metazoa; phylum Chordata; class Actinopteri; order Cichliformes; family Cichlidae; genus Rhamphochromis; species Rhamphochromis longiceps. Next base: position 31,547,364 of record NC_140574.1, read on the forward strand.
ACCGAAACAAAGTATAGGTTTTCATTATGTGAATAACTTGGAAATCTTAGCTCAAACAGCTGCAAAACCTGTTTTCCCAGCACGGGAACCTTGAGTTCTATAAGATAAAGCCATAAACATGTGTATCCGAGTCTTCTATCAAAAGTTACAGCTATTTCTATGAAGTTGTACAAAAACGCTTTCTTTCGCCAAGACAGTGCGTTTCTCACTGTTACATGCATTTGAATGGGGAACTCGACCGAAACAAAGTATAGGTTTTCATTATGTGAATAACTTGGAAATCTTAGCTCAAACAGCTGCAAAACCTGTTTTCCCAGCACGGGAACCTTGAGTTCTATAAGATAAAGCCATAAACATGTGTATCCGAGTCTTCTATCAAAAGTTACAGCTATTTCTATGAAGTTGTACAAAAACGCTTTCTTTCGCCAAGACAGTGCGTTTCTCACTGTTACATGCATTTGAATGGGGAACTCGACCGAAACAAAGTATAGGTTTTCATTATGTGAATAACTTGGAAATCTTAGCTCAAACAGCTGCAAAACCTGTTTTCCCAGCACGGGAACCTTGAGTTCTATAAGATAAAGCCATAAACATGTGTATCCGAGTCTTCTATCAAAAGTTACAGCTATTTCTATGAAGTTGTACAAAAACGCTTTCTTTCGCCAAGACAGTGCGTTTCTCACTGTTACATGCATTTGAATGGGGAACTCGACCGAAACAAAGTATAGGTTTTCATTATGTGAATAACTTGGAAATCTTAGCTCAAACAGCTGCAAAACCTGTTTTCCCAGCACGGGAACCTTGAGTTCTATAAGATAAAGCCATAAACATGTGTATCCGAGTCTTCTATCAAAAGTTACAGCTATTTCTATGAAGTTGTACAAAAACGCTTTCTTTCGCCAAGACAGTGCGTTTCTCACTGTTACATGCATTTGAATGGGGAACTCGACCGAAACAAAGTATAGGTTTTCATTATGTGAATAACTTGGAAATCTTAGCTCAAACAGCTGCAAAACCTGTTTTCCCAGCACGGGAACCTTGAGTTCTATAAGATAAAGCCATAAACATGTGTATCCGAGTCTTCTATCAAAAGTTACAGCTATTTATATGAAGTTGTACAAAAACGCTTTCTTTCGCCAAGACAGTGCGTTTCTCACTGTTACATGCATTTGAATGGGGAACTCGACCGAAACAAAGTATAGGTTTTCATTATGTGAATAACTTGGAAATCTTAGCTCAAACAGCTGCAAAACCTGTTTTCCCAGCACGGGAACCTTGAGTTCTATAAGATAAAGCCATAAACATGTGTATCCGAGTCTTCTATCAAAAGTTACAGCTATTTCTATGAAGTTGTACAAAAACGCTTTCTTTCGCCAAGACAGTGCGTTTCTCACTGTTACATGCATTTGAATGGGGAACTCCACCGAAACAAAGTATAGGTTTTCATTATGTGAATAACTTGGAAATCTTAGCTCAAACAGCTGCAAAACCTGTTTTCCCAGCACGGGAACCTTGAGTTCTATAAGATAAAGCCATAAACATGTGTATCCGAGTCTTCTATCAAAAGTTACAGCTATTTATATGAAGTTGTACAAAAACGCTTTCTTTCGCCAAGACAGTGCGTTTCTCACTGTTACATGCATTTGAATGGGGAACTCGACCGAAACAAAGTATAGGTTTTCATTATGTGAATAACTTGGAAATCTTAGCTCAAACAGCTGCAAAACCTGTTTTCCCAGCACGGGAACCTTGAGTTCTATAAGATAAAGCCATAAACATGTGTATCCGAGTCTTCTATCAAAAGTTACAGCTATTTCTATGAAGTTGTACAAAAACGCTTTCTTTCGCCAAGACAGTGCGTTTCTCACTGTTACATGCATTTGAATGGGGAACTCGACCGAAACAAAGTATAGGTTTTCATTATGTGAATAACTTGGAAATCTTAGCTCAAACAGCTGCAAAACCTGTTTTCCCAGCACGGGAACCTTGAGTTCTATAAGATAAAGCCATAAACATGTGTATCCGAGTCTTCTATCAAAAGTTACAGCTATTTCTATGAAATTGTACAAAAACGCTTTCTTTCGCCAAGACAGTGCGTTTCTCACTGTTACATGCATTTGAATGGGGAACTCGACCGAAACAAAGTATAGGTTTTCATTATGTGAATAACTTGGAAATCTTAGCTCAAACAGCTGCAAAACCTGTTTTCCCAGCACGGGAACCTTGAGTTCTATAAGATAAAGCCATAAACATGTGTATCCGAGTCTTCTATCAAAAGTTACAGCTATTTCTATGAAGTTGTACAAAAACGCTTTCTTTCGCCAAGACAGTGCGTTTCTCACTGTTACATGCATTTGAATGGGGAACTCGACCGAAACAAAGTATAGGTTTTCATTATGTGAATAACTTGGAAATCTTAGCTCAAACAGCTGCAAAACCTGTTTTCCCAGCACGGGAACCTTGAGTTCTATAAGATAAAGCCATAAACATGTGTATCCGAGTCTTCTATCAAAAGTTACAGCTATTTCTATGAAGTTGTACAAAAACGCTTTCTTTCGCCAAGACAGTGCGTTTCTCACTGTTACATGCATTTGAATGGGGAACTCGACCGAAACAAAGTATAGGTTTTCATTATGTGAATAACTTGGAAATCTTAGCTCAAACAGCTGCAAAACCTGTTTTCCCAGCACGGGAACCTTGAGTTCTATAAGATAAAGCCATAAACATGTGTATCCGAGTCTTCTATCAAAAGTTACAGCTATTTATATGAAGTTGTACAAAAACGCTTTCTTTCGCCAAGACAGTGCGTTTCTCACTGTTACATGCATTTGAATGGGGAACTCGACCGAAACAAAGTATAGGTTTTCATTATGTGAATAACTTGGAAATCTTAGCTCAAACAGCTGCAAAACCTGTTTTCCCAGCACGGGAACCTTGAGTTCTATAAGATAAAGCCATAAACATGTGTATCCGAGTCTTCTATCAAAAGTTACAGCTATTTCTATGAAGTTGTACAAAAACGCTTTCTTTCGCCAAGACAGTGCGTTTCTCACTGTTACATGCATTTGAATGGGGAACTCCACCGAAACAAAGTATAGGTTTTCATTATGTGAATAACTTGGAAATCTTAGCTCAAACAGCTGCAAAACCTGTTTTCCCAGCACGGGAACCTTGAGTTCTATAAGATAAAGCCATAAACATGTGTATCCGAGTCTTCTATCAAAAGTTACAGCTATTTATATGAAGTTGTACAAAAACGCTTTCTTTCGCCAAGACAGTGCGTTTCTCACTGTTACATGCATTTGAATGGGGAACTCGACCGAAACAAAGTATAGGTTTTCATTATGTGAATAACTTGGAAATCTTAGCTCAAACAGCTGCAAAACCTGTTTTCCCAGCACGGGAACCTTGAGTTCTATAAGATAAAGCCATAAACATGTGTATCCGAGTCTTCTATCAAAAGTTACAGCTATTTCTATGAAGTTGTACAAAAACGCTTTCTTTCGCCAAGACAGTGCGTTTCTCACTGTTACATGCATTTGAATGGGGAACTCCACCGAAACAAAGTATAGGTTTTCATTATGTGAATAACTTGGAAATCTTAGCTCAAACAGCTGCAAAACCTGTTTTCCCAGCACGGGAACCTTGAGTTCTATAAGATAAAGCCATAAACATGTGTATCCGAGTCTTCTATCAAAAGTTACAGCTATTTATATGAAGTTGTACAAAAACGCTTTCTTTCGCCAAGACAGTGCGTTTCTCACTGTTACATGCATTTGAATGGGGAACTCGACCGAAACAAAGTATAGGTTTTCATTATGTGAATAACTTAGAAATCTTAGCTCAAACAGCTGCAAAACCTGTTTTCCCAGCACGGGAACCTTGAGTTCTATAAGATAAAGCCATAAACATGTGTATCCGAGTCTTCTATCAAAAGTTACAGCTATTTCTATGAAGTTGTACAAAAACGCTTTCTTTCGCCAAGACAGTGCGTTTCTCACTGTTACATGCATTTGAATGGGGAACTCGACCGAAACAAAGTATAGGTTTTCATTATGTGAATAACTTGGAAATCTTAGCTCAAACAGCTGCAAAACCTGTTTTCCCAGCACGGGAACCTTGAGTTCTATAAGATAAAGCCATAAACATGTGTATCCGAGTCTTCTATCAAAAGTTACAGCTATTTCTATGAAATTGTACAAAAACGCTTTCTTTCGCCAAGACAGTGCGTTTCTCACTGTTACATGCATTTGAATGGGGAACTCGACCGAAACAAAGTATAGGTTTTCATTATGTGAATAACTTGGAAATCTTAGCTCAAACAGCTGCAAAACCTGTTTTCCCAGCACGGGAACCTTGAGTTCTATAAGATAAAGCCATAAACATGTGTATCCGAGTCTTCTATCAAAAGTTACAGCTATTTCTATGAAGTTGTACAAAAACGCTTTCTTTCGCCAAGACAGTGCGTTTCTCACTGTTACATGCATTTGAATGGGGAACTCGACCGAAACAAAGTATAGGTTTTCATTATGTGAATAACTTGGAAATCTTAGCTCAAACAGCTGCAAAACCTGTTTTCCCAGCACGGGAACCTTGAGTTCTATAAGATAAAGCCATAAACATGTGTATCCGAGTCTTCTATCAAAAGTTACAGCTATTTCTATGAAGTTGTACAAAAACGCTTTCTTTCGCCAAGACAGTGCGTTTCTCACTGTTACATGCATTTGAATGGGGAACTCGACCGAAACAAAGTATAGGTTTTCATTATGTGAATAACTTGGAAATCTTAGCTCAAACAGCTGCAAAACCTGTTTTCCCAGCACGGGAACCTTGAGTTCTATAAGATAAAGCCATAAACATGTGTATCCGAGTCTTCTATCAAAAGTTACAGCTATTTATATGAAGTTGTACAAAAACGCTTTCTTTCGCCAAGACAGTGCGTTTCTCACTGTTACATGCATTTGAATGGGGAACTCGACCGAAACAAAGTATAGGTTTTCATTATGTGAATAACTTGGAAATCTTAGCTCAAACAGCTGCAAAACCTGTTTTCCCAGCACGGGAACCTTGAGTTCTATAAGATAAAGCCATAAACATGTGTATCCGAGTCTTCTATCAAAAGTTACAGCTATTTCTATGAAATTGTACAAAAACGCTTTCTTTCGCCAAGACAGTGCGTTTCTCACTGTTACATGCATTTGAATGGGGAACTCGACCGAAACAAAGTATAGGTTTTCATTATGTGAATAACTTGGAAATCTTAGCTCAAACAGCTGCAAAACCTGTTTTCCCAGCACGGGAACCTTGAGTTCTATAAGATAAAGCCATAAACATGTGTATCCGAGTCTTCTATCAAAAGTTACAGCTATTTCTATGAAGTTGTACAAAAACGCTTTCTTTCGCCAAGACAGTGCGTTTCTCACTGTTACATGCATTTGAATGGGGAACTCCACCGAAACAAAGTATAGGTTTTCATTATGTGAATAACTTGGAAATCTTAGCTCAAACAGCTGCAAAACCTGTTTTCCCAGCACGGGAACCTTGAGTTCTATAAGATAAAGCCATAAACATGTGTATCCGAGTCTTCTATCAAAAGTTACAGCTATTTCTATGAAGTTGTACAAAAACGCTTTCTTTCGCCAAGACAGTGCGTTTCTCACTGTTACATGCATTTGAATGGGGAACTCGACCGAAACAAAGTATAGGTTTTCATTATGTGAATAACTTGGAAATCTTAGCTCAAACAGCTGCAAAACCTGTTTTCCCAGCACGGGAACCTTGAGTTCTATAAGATAAAGCCATAAACATGTGTATCCGAGTCTTCTATCAAAAGTTACAGCTATTTCTATGAAGTTGTACAAAAACGCTTTCTTTCGCCAAGACAGTGCGTTTCTCACTGTTACATGCATTTGAATGGGGAACTCGACCGAAACAAAGTATAGGTTTTCATTATGTGAATAACTTGGAAATCTTAGCTCAAACAGCTGCAAAACCTGTTTTCCCAGCACGGGAACCTTGAGTTCTATAAGATAAAGCCATAAACATGTGTATCCGAGTCTTCTATCAAAAGTTACAGCTATTTATATGAAGTTGTACAAAAAACGCTTTCTTTCGCCAAGACAGTGCGTTTCTCACTGTTACATGCATTTGAATGGGGAACTCGACCGAAACAAAGTATAGGTTTTCATTATGTGAATAACTTGGAAATCTTAGCTCAAACAGCTGCAAAACCTGTTTTCCCAGCACGGGAACCTTGAGTTCTATAAGATAAAGCCATAAACATGTGTATCCGAGTCTTCTATCAAAAGTTACAGCTATTTCTATGAAGTTGTACAAAAACGCTTTCTTTCGCCAAGACAGTGCGTTTCTCACTGTTACATGCATTTGAATGGGGAACTCGACCGAAACAAAGTATAGGTTTTCATTATGTGAATAACTTGGAAATCTTAGCTCAAACAGCTGCAAAACCTGTTTTCCCAGCACGGGAACCTTGAGTTCTATAAGATAAAGCCATAAACATGTGTATCCGAGTCTTCTATCAAAAGTTACAGCTATTTCTATGAAGTTGTACAAAAACGCTTTCTTTTGCCAAGACAGTGCGTTTCTCACTGTTACATGCATTTGAATGGGGAACTCGACCGAAACAAAGTATAGGTTTTCATTATGTGAATAACTTGGAAATCTTAGCTCAAACAGCTGCAAAACCTGTTTTCCCAGCACGGGAACCTTGAGTTCTATAAGATAAAGCCATAAACATGTGTATCCGAGTCTTCTATCAAAAGTTACAGCTATTTCTATGAAGTTGTACAAAAACGCTTTCTTTCGCCAAGACAGTGCGTTTCTCACTGTTACATGCATTTGAATGGGGAACTCCACCGAAACAAAGTATAGGTTTTCATTATGTGAATAACTTGGAAATCTTAGCTCAAACAGCTGCAAAACCTGTTTTCCCAGCACGGGAACCTTGAGTTCTATAAGATAAAGCCATAAACATGTGTATCCGAGTCTTCTATCAAAAGTTACAGCTATTTCTATGAAGTTGTACAAAAACGCTTTCTTTCGCCAAGACAGTGCGTTTCTCACTGTTACATGCATTTGAATGGGGAACTCGACCGAAACAAAGTATAGGTTTTCATTATGTGAATAACTTGGAAATCTTAGCTCAAACAGCTGCAAAACCTGTTTTCCCAGCACGGGAACCTTGAGTTCTATAAGATAAAGCCATAAACATGTGTATCCGAGTCTTCTATCAAAAGTTACAGCTATTTCTATGAAGTTGTACAAAAACGCTTTCTTTCGCCAAGACAGTGCGTTTCTCACTGTTACATGCATTTGAATGGGGAACTCGACCGAAACAAAGTATAGGTTTTCATTATGTGAATAACTTGGAAATCTTAGCTCAAACAGCTGCAAAACCTGTTTTCCCAGCACGGGAACCTTGAGTTCTATAAGATAAAGCCATAAACATGTGTATCCGAGTCTTCTATCAAAAGTTACAGCTATTTCTATGAAGTTGTACAAAAACGCTTTCTTTCGCCAAGACAGTGCGTTTCTCACTGTTACATGCATTTGAATGGGGAACTCGACCGAAACAAAGTATAGGTTTTCATTATGTGAATAACTTGGAAATCTTAGCTCAAACAGCTGCAAAACCTGTTTTCCCAGCACGGGAACCTTGAGTTCTATAAGATAAAGCCATAAACATGTGTATCCGAGTCTTCTATCAAAAGTTACAGCTATTTCTATGAAGTTGTACAAAAACGCTTTCTTTCGCCAAGACAGTGCGTTTCTCACTGTTACATGCATTTGAATGGGGAACTCGACCGAAACAAAGTATAGGTTTTCATTATGTGAATAACTTGGAAATCTTAGCTCAAACAGCTGCAAAACCTGTTTTCCCAGCACGGGAACCTTGAGTTCTATAAGATAAAGCCATAAACATGTGTATCCGAGTCTTCTATCAAAAGTTACAGCTATTTCTATGAAGTTGTACAAAAACGCTTTCTTTCGCCAAGACAGTGCGTTTCTCACTGTTACATGCATTTGAATGGGGAACTCGACCGAAACAAAGTATAGGTTTTCATTATGTGAATAACTTGGAAATCTTAGCTCAAACAGCTGCAAAACCTGTTTTCCCAGCACGGGAACCTTGAGTTCTATAAGATAAAGCCATAAACATGTGTATCCGAGTCTTCTATCAAAAGTTACAGCTATTTCTATGAAGTTGTACAAAAACGCTTTCTTTCGCCAAGACAGTGCGTTTCTCACTGTTACATGCATTTGAATGGGGAACTCGACCGAAACAAAGTATAGGTTTTCATTATGTGAATAACTTGGAAATCTTAGCTCAAACAGCTGCAAAACCTGTTTTCCCAGCACGGGAACCTTGAGTTCTATAAGATAAAGCCATAAACATGTGTATCCGAGTCTTCTATCAAAAGTTACAGCTATTTCTATGAAGTTGTACAAAAACGCTTTCTTTTGCCAAGACAGTGCGTTTCTCACTGTTACATGCATTTGAATGGGGAACTCGACCGAAACAAAGTATAGGTTTTCATTATGTGAATAACTTGGAAATCTTAGCTCAAACAGCTGCAAAACCTGTTTTCCCAGCACGGGAACCTTGAGTTCTATAAGATAAAGCCATAAACATGTGTATCCGAGTCTTCTATCAAAAGTTACAGCTATTTCTATGAAGTTGTACAAAAACGCTTTCTTTCGCCAAGACAGTGCGTTTCTCACTGTTACATGCATTTGAATGGGGAACTCGACCGAAACAAAGTATAGGTTTTCATTATGTGAATAACTTGGAAATCTTAGCTCAAACAGCTGCAAAACCTGTTTTCCCAGCACGGGAACCTTGAGTTCTATAAGATAAAGCCATAAACATGTGTATCCGAGTCTTCTATCAAAAGTTACAGCTATTTCTATGAAGTTGTACAAAAACGCTTTCTTTCGCCAAGACAGTGCGTTTCTCACTGTTACATGCATTTGAATGGGGAACTCGACCGAAACAAAGTATAGGTTTTCATTATGTGAATAACTTGGAAATCTTAGCTCAAACAGCTGCAAAACCTGTTTTCCCAGCACGGGAACCTTGAGTTCTATAAAGATAAAGCCATAAACATGTGTATCCGAGTCTTCTATCAAAAGTTACAGCTATTTCTATGAAAGTTGTACAAAAACGCTTTCTTTCGCCAAGACAGTGCGTTTCTCACTGTTACATGCATTTGAATGGGGAACTCGACCGAAACAAAGTATAGGTTTTCATTATGTGAATAACTTGGAAATCTTAGCTCAAACAGCTGCAAAACCTGTTTTCCCAGCACGGGAACCTTGAGTTCTATAAGATAAAGCCATAAACATGTGTATCCGAGTCTTCTATCAAAGTTACAGCTATTTCTATGAAGTTGTACAAAAACGCTTTCTTTTGCCAAGACAGTGCGTTTCTCACTGTTACATGCATTTTGAATGGGGAACTCGACCGAAACAAAGTATAGGTTTTCATTATGTGAATAACTTGGAAATCTTAGCTCAAACAGCTGCAAAACCTGTTTTCCCAGCACGGGAACCTTGAGTTCTATAAGATAAAGCCATAAACATGTGTATCCGAGTCTTCTATCAAAAGTTACAGCTATTTCTATGAAGTTGTACAAAAACGCTTTCTTTCGCCAAGACAGTGCGTTTCTCACTGTTACATGCATTTGAATGGGGAACTCGACCGAAACAAAGTATAGGTTTTCATTATGTGAATAACTTGGAAATCTTAGCTCAAACAGCTGCAAAACCTGTTTTCCCAGCACGGGAACCTTGAGTTCTATAAGATAAAGCCATAAACATGTGTATCCGAGTCTTCTATCAAAAGTTACAGCTATTTCTATGAAGTTGTACAAAACGCTTTCTTTCGCCAAGACAGTGCGTTTCTCACTGTTACATGCATTTGAATGGGGAACTCGACCGAAACAAAGTATAGGTTTTCATTATGTGAATAACTTGGAAATCTTAGCTCAAACAGCTGCAAAACCTGTTTTCCCAGCACGGGAACCTTGAGTTCTATAAGATAAAGCCATAAACATGTGTATCCGAGTCTTCTATCAAAAGTTACAGCTATTTATATGAAGTTGTACAAAAACGCTTTCTTTCGCCAAGACAGTGCGTTTCTCACTGTTACATGCATTTGAATGGGGAACTCGACCGAAACAAAGTATAGGTTTTCATTATGTGAATAACTTGGAAATCTTAGCTCAAACAGCTGCAAAACCTGTTTTCCCAGCACGGGAACCTTGAGTTCTATAAGATAAAGCCATAAACATGTGTATCCGAGTCTTCTATCAAAAGTTACAGCTATTTCTATGAAGTTGTACAAAAACGCTTTCTTTCGCCAAGACAGTGCGTTTCTCACTGTTACATGCATTTGAATGGGGAACTCCACCGAAACAAAGTATAGGTTTTCATTATGTGAATAACTTGGAAATCTTAGCTCAAACAGCTGCAAAACCTGTTTTCCCAGCACGGGAACCTTGAGTTCTATAAGATAAAGCCATAAACATGTGTATCCGAGTCTTCTATCAAAAGTTACAGCTATTTCTATGAAGTTGTACAAAAACGCTTTCTTTTGCCAAGACAGTGCGTTTCTCACTGTTACATGCATTTGAATGGGGAACTCGACCGAAACAAAGTATAGGTTTTCATTATGTGAATAACTTGGAAATCTTAGCTCAAACAGCTGCAAAACCTGTTTTCCCAGCACGGGAACCTTGAGTTCTATAAGATAAAGCCATAAACATGTGTATCCGAGTCTTCTATCAAAAGTTACAGCTATTTCTATGAAGTTGTACAAAAACGCTTTTCTTTCGCCAAGACAGTGCGTTTCTCACTGTTACATGCATTTGAATGGGGAACTCCACCGAAACAAAGTATAGGTTTTCATTATGTGAATAACTTGGAAATCTTAGCTCAAACAGCTGCAAAACCTGTTTTCCCAGCACGGGAACCTTGAGTTCTATAAGATAAAGCCATAAACATGTGTATCCGAGTCTTCTATCAAAAGTTACAGCTATTTCTATGAAGTTGTACAAAAACGCTTTCTTTCGCCAAGACAGTGCGTTTCTCACTGTTACATGCATTTGAATGGGGAACTCGACCGAAACAAAGTATAGGTTTTCATTATGTGAATAACTTGGAAATCTTAGCTCAAACAGCTGCAAAACCTGTTTTCCCAGCACGGGAACCTTGAGTTCTATAAGATAAAGCCATAAACATGTGTATCCGAGTCTTCTATCAAAAGTTACAGCTATTTCTATGAAGTTGTACAAAAACGCTTTCTTTCGCCAAGACAGTGCGTTTCTCACTGTTACATGCATTTGAATGGGGAACTCGACCGAAACAAAGTATAGGTTTTCATTATGTGAATAACTTGGAAATCTTAGCTCAAACAGCTGCAAAACCTGTTTTCCCAGCACGGGAACCTTGAGTTCTATAAGATAAAGCCATAAACATGTGTATCCGAGTCTTCTATCAAAAGTTACAGCTATTTCTATGAAGTTGTACAAAAACGCTTTCTTTCGCCAAGACAGTGCGTTCTCACTGTTTACATGCATTTGAATGGGGAACTCCACCGAAACAAAGTATAGGTTTTCATTATGTGAATAACTTGGAAATCTTAGCTCAAACAGCTGCAAAACCTGTTTTCCCAGCACGGGAACCTTGAGTTCTATAAGATAAAGCCATAAACATGTGTATCCGAGTCTTCTATCAAAAGTTACAGCTATTTCTATGAAGTTGTACAAAAACGCTTTCTTTCGCCAAGACAGTGCGTTTCTCACTGTTACATGCATTTGAATGGGGAACTCGACCGAAACAAAGTATAGGTTTTCATTATGTGAATAACTTGGAAATCTTAGCTCAAACAGCTGCAAAACCTGTTTTCCCAGCACGGGAACCTTGAGTTCTATAAGATAAAGCCATAAACATGTGTATCCGAGTCTTCTATCAAAAGTTACAGCTATTTCTATGAAGTTGTACAAAAACGCTTTCTTTCGCCAAGACAGTGCGTTTCTCACTGTTACATGCATTTGAATGGGGAACTCGACCGAAACAAAGTATAGGTTTTCATTATGTGAATAACTTGGAAATCTTAGCTCAAACAGCTGCAAAACCTGTTTTCCCAGCACGGGAACCTTGAGTTCTATAAGATAAAGCCATAAACATGTGTATCCGAGTCTTCTATCAAAAGTTACAGCTATTTCTATGAAGTTGTACAAAAACGCTTTCTTTTGCCAAGACAGTGCGTTTCTCACTGTTACATGCATTTGAATGGGGAACTCGACCGAAACAAAGTATAGGTTTTCATTATGTGAATAACTTGGAAATCTTAGCTCAAACAGCTGCAAAACCTGTTTTCCCAGCACGGGAACCTTGAGTTCTATAAGATAAAGCCATAAACATGTGTATCCGAGTCTTCTATCAAAAGTTACAGCTATTTCTATGAAGTTGTACAAAAACGCTTTCTTTCGCCAAGACAGTGCGTTTCTCACTGTTACATGCATTTGAATGGGGAACTCCACCGAAACAAAGTATAGGTTTTCATTATGTGAATAACTTGGAAATCTTAGCTCAAACAGCTGCAAAACCTGTTTTCCCAGCACGGGAACCTTGAGTTCTATAAGATAAAGCCATAAACATGTGTATCCGAGTCTTCTATCAAAAGTTACAGCTATTTATATGAAGTTGTACAAAAAACGCTTTCTTTCGCCAAGACAGTGCGTTTCTCACTGTTACATGCATTTGAATGGGGAACTCGACCGAAACAAAGTATAGGTTTTCATTATGTGAATAACTTGGAAATCTTAGCTCAAACAGCTGCAAAACCTGTTTTCCCAGCACGGGAACCTTGAGTTCTATAAGATAAAGCCATAAACATGTGTATCCGAGTCTTCTATCAAAAGTTACAGCTATTTCTATGAAGTTGTACAAAAACGCTTTCTTTCGCCAAGACAGTGCGTTTCTCACTGTTACATGCATTTGAATGGGGAACTCGACCGAAACAAAGTATAGGTTTTCATTATGTGAATAACTTGGAAATCTTAGCTCAAACAGCTGCAAAACCTGTTTTCCCAGCACGGGAACCTTGAGTTCTATAAGATAAAGCCATAAACATGTGTATCCGAGTCTTCTATCAAAAGTTACAGCTATTTCTATGAAGTTGTACAAAAACGCTTTCTTTCGCCAAGACAGTGCGTTTCTCACTGTTACATGCATTTGAATGGGGAACTCCACCGAAACAAAGTATAGGTTTTCATTATGTGAATAACTTGGAAATCTTAGCTCAAACAGCTGCAAAACCTGTTTTCCCAGCACGGGAACCTTGAGTTCTATAAGATAAAGCCATAAACATGTGTATCCGAGTCTTCTATCAAAAGTTACAGCTATTTCTATGAAGTTGTACAAAAACGCTTTCTTTCGCCAAGACAGTGCGTTTCTCACTGTTACATGCATTTGAATGGGGAACTCGACCGAAACAAAGTATAGGTTTTCATTATGTGAATAACTTGGAAATCTTAGCTCAAACAGCTGCAAAACCTGTTTTCCCAGCACGGGAACCTTGAGTTCTATAAGATAAAGCCATAAACATGTGTATCCGAGTCTTCTATCAAAAGTTACAGCTATTTATATGAAGTTGTACAAAAACGCTTTCTTTCGCCAAGACAGTGCGTTTCTCACTGTTACATGCATTTGAATGGGGAACTCGACCGAAACAAAGTATAGGTTTTCATTATGTGAATAACTTGGAAATCTTAGCTCAAACAGCTGCAAAACCTGTTTTCCCAGCACGGGAACCTTGAGTTCTATAAGATAAAGCCATAAACATGTGTATCCGAGTCTTCTATCAAAAGTTACAGCTATTTCTATGAAGTTGTACAAAAACGCTTTCTTTCGCCAAGACAGTGCGTTTCTCACTGTTACATGCATTTGAATGGGGAACTCGACCGAAACAAAGTATAGGTTTTCATTATGTGAATAACTTGGAAATCTTAGCTCAAACAGCTGCAAAACCTGTTTTCCCAGCACGGGAACCTTGAGTTCTATAAGATAAAGCCATAAACATGTGTATCCGAGTCTTCTATCAAAAGTTACAGCTATTTCTATGAAGTTGTACAAAAACGCTTTCTTTTGCCAAGACAGTGCGTTTCTCACTGTTACATGCATTTGAATGGGGAACTCGACCGAAACAAAGTATAGGTTTTCATTATGTGAATAACTTGGAAATCTTAGCTCAAACAGCTGCAAAACCTGTTTTCCCAGCACGGGAACCTTGAGTTCTATAAGATAAAGCCATAAACATGTGTATCCGAGTCTTCTATCAAAAGTTACAGCTATTTCTATGAAGTTGTACAAAAACGCTTTCTTTCGCCAAGACAGTGCGTTTCTCACTGTTACATGCATTTGAATGGGGAACTCCACCGAAACAAAGTATAGGTTTTCATTATGTGAATAACTTGGAAATCTTAGCTCAAACAGCTGCAAAACCTGTTTTCCCAGCACGGGAACCTTGAGTTCTATAAGATAAAGCCATAAACATGTGTATCCGAGTCTTCTATCAAAAGTTACAGCTATTTCTATGAAGTTGTACAAAAACGCTTTCTTTCGCCAAGACAGTGCGTTTCTCACTGTTACATGCATTTGAATGGGGAACTCGACCGAAACAAAGTATAGGTTTTCATTATGTGAATAACTTGGAAATCTTAGCTCAAACAGCTGCAAAACCTGTTTTCCCAGCACGGGAACCTTGAGTTCTATAAGATAAAGCCATAAACATGTGTATCCGAGTCTTCTATCAAAAGTTACAGCTATTTCTATGAAGTTGTACAAAAACGCTTTCTTTCGCCAAGACAGTGCGTTTCTCACTGTTACATGCATTTGAATGGGGAACTCGACCGAAACAAAGTATAGGTTTTCATTATGTGAATAACTTGGAAATCTTAGCTCAAACAGCTGCAAAACCTGTTTTCCCAGCACGGGAACCTTGAGTTCTATAAGATAAAGCCATAAACATATGTATCCGAGTCTTCTATCAAAAGTTACAGCTATTTCTATGAAGTTGTACAAAAACGCTTTCTTTCGCCAAGACAGTGCGTTTCTCACTGTTACATGCATTTGAATGGGGAACTCCACCGAAACAAAGTATAGGTTTTCATTATGTGAATAACTTGGAAATCTTAGCTCAAACAGCTGCAAAACCTGTTTTCCCAGCACGGGAACCTTGAGTTCTATAAGATAAAGCCATAAACATGTGTATCCGAGTCTTCTATCAAAAGTTACAGCTATTTCTATGAAGTTGTACAAAAACGCTTTCTTTCGCCAAGACAGTGCGTTTCTCACTGTTACATGCATTTGAATGGGGAACTCGACCGAAACAAAGTATAGGTTTTCATTATGTGAATAACTTGGAAATCTTAGCTCAAACAGCTGCAAAACCTGTTTTCCCAGCACGGGAACCTTGAGTTCTATAAGATAAAGCCATAAACATGTGTATCCGAGTCTTCTATCAAAAGTTACAGCTATTTCTATGAAGTTGTACAAAAACGCTTTCTTTCGCCAAGACAGTGCGTTTCTCACTGTTACATGCATTTGAATGGGGAACTCGACCGAAACAAAGTATAGGTTTTCATTATGTGAATAACTTGGAAATCTTAGCTCAAACAGCTGCAAAACCTGTTTTCCCAGCACGGGAACCTTGAGTTCTATAAGATAAAGCCATAAACATGTGTATCCGAGTCTTCTATCAAAAGTTACAGCTATTTCTATGAAGTTGTACAAAAACGCTTTCTTTCGCCAAGACAGTGCGTTTCTCACTGTTACATGCATTTGAATGGGGAACTCGACCGAAACAAAGTATAGGTTTTCATTATGTGAATAACTTGGAAATCTTAGCTCAAACAGCTGCAAAACCTGTTTTCCCAGCACGGGAACCTTGAGTTCTATAAGATAAAGCCATAAACATGTGTATCCGAGTCTTCTATCAAAAGTTACAGCTATTTCTATGAAGTTGTACAAAAACGCTTTCTTTTGCCAAGACAGTGCGTTTCTCACTGTTACATGCATTTGAATGGGGAACTCGACCGAAACAAAGTATAGGTTTTCATTATGTGAATAACTTGGAAATCTTAGCTCAAACAGCTGCAAAACCTGTTTTCCCAGCACGGGAACCTTGAGTTCTATAAGATAAAGCCATAAACATGTGTATCCGAGTCTTCTATCAAAAGTTACAGCTATTTCTATGAAGTTGTACAAAAACGCTTTCTTTCGCCAAGACAGTGCGTTTCTCACTGTTACATGCATTTGAATGGGGAACTCGACCGAAACAAAGTATAGGTTTTCATTATGTGAATAACTTGGAAATCTTAGCTCAAACAGCTGCAAAACCTGTTTTCCCAGCACGGGAACCTTGAGTTCTATAAGATAAAGCCATAAACATGTGTATCCGAGTCTTCTATCAAAAGTTACAGCTATTTCTATGAAGTTGTACAAAAACGCTTTCTTTCGCCAAGACAGTGCGTTTCTCACTGTTACATGCATTTGAATGGGGAACTCGACCGAAACAAAGTATAGGTTTTCATTATGTGAATAACTTGGAAATCTTAGCTCAAACAGCTGCAAAACCTGTTTTCCCAGCACGGGAACCTTGAGTTCTATAAGATAAAGCCATAAACATGTGTATCCGAGTCTTCTATCAAAAGTTACAGCTATTTCTATGAAGTTGTACAAAAACGCTTTCTTTCGCCAAGACAGTGCGTTTCTCACTGTTACATGCATTTGAATGGGGAACTCGACCGAAACAAAGTATAGGTTTTCATTATGTGAATAACTTGGAAATCTTAGCTCAAACAGCTGCAAAACCTGTTTTCCCAGCACGGGAACCTTGAGTTCTATAAGATAAAGCCATAAACATGTGTATCCGAGTCTTCTATCAAAAGTTACAGCTATTTCTATGAAGTTGTACAAAAACGCTTTCTTTTGCCAAGACAGTGCGTTTCTCACTGTTACATGCATTTGAATGGGGAACTCGACCGAAACAAAGTATAGGTTTTCATTATGTGAATAACTTGGAAATCTTAGCTCAAACAGCTGCAAAACCTGTTTTCCCAGCACGGGAACCTTGAGTTCTATAAGATAAAGCCATAAACATGTGTATCCGAGTCTTCTATCAAAAGTTACAGCTATTTCTATGAAGTTGTACAAAAACGCTTTCTTTCGCCAAGACAGTGCGTTTCTCACTGTTACATGCATTTGAATGGGGAACTCGACCGAAACAAAGTATAGGTTTTCATTATGTGAATAACTTGGAAATCTTAGCTCAAACAGCTGCAAAACCTGTTTTCCCAGCACGGGAACCTTGAGTTCTATAAGATAAAGCCATAAACATGTGTATCCGAGTCTTCTATCAAAAGTTACAGCTATTTCTATGAAGTTGTACAAAAACGCTTTCTTTCGCCAAGACAGTGCGTTTCTCACTGTTACATGCATTTGAATGGGGAACTCGACCGAAACAAAGTATAGGTTTTCATTATGTGAATAACTTGGAAATCTTAGCTCAAACAGCTGCAAAACCTGTTTTCCCAGCACGGGAACCTTGAGTTCTATAAGATAAAGCCATAAACATGTGTATCTGAGTCTTCTATCAAAAGTTACAGCTATTTCTATGAAGTTGTACAAAAACGCTTTCTTTCGCCAAGACAGTGCGTTTCTCACTGTTACATGCATTTGAATGGGGAACTCGACCGAAACAAAGTATAGGTTTTCATTATGTGAATAACTTGGAAATCTTAGCTCAAACAGCTGCAAAACCTGTTTTCCCAGCACGGGAACCTTGAGTTCTATAAGATAAAGCCATAAACATGTGTATCCGAGTCTTCTATCAAAAGTTACAGCTATTTCTATGAAGTTGTACAAAAACGCTTTCTTTTGCCAAGACAGTGCGTTTCTCACTGTTACATGCATTTGAATGGGGAACTCGACCGAAACAAAGTATAGGTTTTCATTATGTGAATAACTTGGAAATCTTAGCTCAAACAGCTGCAAAACCTGTTTTCCCAGCACGGGAACCTTGAGTTCTATAAGATAAAGCCATAAACATGTGTATCCGAGTCTTCTATCAAAAGTTACAGCTATTTCTATGAAGTTGTACAAAAACGCTTTCTTTCGCCAAGACAGTGCGTTTCTCACTGTTACATGCATTTGAATGGGGAACTCGACCGAAACAAAGTATAGGTTTTCATTATGTGAATAACTTGGAAATCTTAGCTCAAACAGCTGCAAAACCTGTTTTCCCAGCACGGGAACCTTGAGTTCTATAAGATAAAGCCATAAACATGTGTATCCGAGTCTTCTATCAAAAGTTACAGCTATTTCTATGAAGTTGTACAAAAACGCTTTCTTTCGCCAAGACAGTGCGTTTCTCACTGTTACATGCATTTGAATGGGGAACTCGACCGAAACAAAGTATAGGTTTTCATTATGTGAATAACTTGGAAATCTTAGCTCAAACAGCTGCAAAACCTGTTTTCCCAGCACGGGAACCTTGAGTTCTATAAGAATAAAGCCATAAACATGTGTATCCGAGTCTTCTATCAAAAGTTACAGCTATTTCTATGAAGTTGTACAAAAACGCTTTCTTTCGCCAAGACAGTGCGTTTCTCACTGTTACATGCATTTGAATGGGGAACTCGACCGAAACAAAGTATAGGTTTTCATTATGTGAATAACTTGGAAATCTTAGCTCAAACAGCTGCAAAACCTGTTTTCCCAGCACGGGAACCTTGAGTTCTATAAGATAAAGCCATAAACATGTGTATCCGAGTCTTCTATCAAAAGTTACAGCTATTTCTATGAAGTTGTACAAAAACGCTTTCTTTTGCCAAGACAGTGCGTTTCTCACTGTTACATGCATTTGAATGGGGAACTCGACCGAAACAAAGTATAGGTTTTCATTATGTGAATAACTTGGAAATCTTAGCTCAAACAGCTGCAAAACCTGTTTTCCCAGCACGGGAACCTTGAGTTCTATAAGATAAAGCCATAAACATGTGTATCCGAGTCTTCTATCAAAAGTTACAGCTATTTCTATGAAGTTGTACAAAAACGCTTTCTTTCGCCAAGACAGTGCGTTTCTCACTGTTACATGCATTTGAATGGGGAACTCCACCGAAACAAAGTATAGGTTTTCATTATGTGAATAACTTGGAAATCTTAGCTCAAACAGCTGCAAAACCTGTTTTCCCAGCACGGGAACCTTGAGTTCTATAAGATAAAGCCATAAACATGTGTATCCGAGTCTTCTATCAAAAGTTACAGCTATTTCTATGAAGTTGTACAAAAACGCTTTCTTTCGCCAAGACAGTGCGTTTCTCACTGTTACATGCATTTGAATGGGGAACTCGACCGAAACAAAGTATAGGTTTTCATTATGTGAATAACTTGGAAATCTTAGCTCAAACAGCTGCAAAACCTGTTTTCCCAGCACGGGAACCTTGAGTTCTATAAGATAAAGCCATAAACATGTGTATCCGAGTCTTCTATCAAAAGTTACAGCTATTTCTATGAAGTTGTACAAAAACGCTTTCTTTCGCCAAGACAGTGCGTTTCTCACTGTTACATGCATTTGAATGGGGAACTCGACCGAAACAAAGTATAGGTTTTCATTATGTGAATAACTTGGAAATCTTAGCTCAAACAGCTGCAAAACCTGTTTTCCCAGCACGGGAACCTTGAGTTCTATAAGATAAAGCCATAAACATGTGTATCCGAGTCTTCTATCAAAAGTTACAGCTATTTTCTATGAAGTTGTACAAAAACGCTTTCTTTCGCCAAGACAGTGCGTTTCTCACTGTTACATGCATTTGAATGGGGAACTCGACCGAAACAAAGTATAGGTTTTCATTATGTGAATAACTTGGAAATCTTAGCTCAAACAGCTGCAAAACCTGTTTTCCCAGCACGGGAACCTTGAGTTCTATAAGATAAAGCCATAAACATGTGTATCCGAGTCTTCTATCAAAAGTTACAGCTATTTCTATGAAGTTGTACAAAAACGCTTTCTTTCGCCAAGACAGTGCGTTTCTCACTGTTACATGCATTTGAATGGGGAACTCGACCGAAACAAAGTATAGGTTTTCATTATGTGAATAACTTGGAAATCTTAGCTCAAACAGCTGCAAAACCTGTTTTCCCAGCACGGGAACCTTGAGTTCTATAAGATAAAGCCATAAACATGTGTATCCGAGTCTTCTATCAAAAGTTACAGCTATTTCTATGAAGTTGTACAAAAACGCTTTCTTTCGCCAAGACAGTGCGTTTCTCACTGTTACATGCATTTGAATGGGGAACTCGACCGAAACAAAGTATAGGTTTTCATTATGTGAATAACTTGGAAATCTTAGCTCAAACAGCTGCAAAACCTGTTTTCCCAGCACGGGAACCTTGAGTTCTATAAGATAAAGCCATAAACATGTGTATCCGAGTCTTCTATCAAAAGTTACAGCTATTTCTATGAAGTTGTACAAAAACGCTTTCTTTCGCCAAGACAGTGCGTTTCTCACTGTTACATGCATTTGAATGGGGAACTCGACCGAAACAAAGTATAGGTTTTCATTATGTGAATAACTTGGAAATCTTAGCTCAAACAGCTGCAAAACCTGTTTTCCAGCACGGGAACCTTGAGTTCTATAAGATAAAGCCATAAACATGTGTATCCGAGTCTTCTATCAAAAGTTACAGCTATTTCTATGAAGTTGTACAAAAACGCTTTCTTTTGCCAAGACAGTGCGTTTCTCACTGTTACATGCATTTGAATGGGGAACTCGACCGAAACAAAGTATAGGTTTTCATTATGTGAATAACTTGGAAATCTTAGCTCAAACAGCTGCAAAACCTGTTTTCCCAGCACGGGAACCTTGAGTTCTATAAGATAAAGCCATAAACATGTGTATCCGAGTCTTCTATCAAAAGTTACAGCTATTTCTATGAAGTTGTACAAAAACGCTTTCTTTCGCCAAGACAGTGCGTTTCTCACTGTTACATGCATTTGAATGGGGAACTCGACCGAAACAAAGTATAGGTTTTCATTATGTGAATAACTTGGAAATCTTAGCTCAAACAGCTGCAAAACCTGTTTTCCCAGCACGGGAACCTTGAGTTCTATAAGATAAAGCCATAACATGTGTATCCGAGTCTTCTATCAAAAGTTACAGCTATTTCTATGAAGTTGTACAAAAACGCTTTCTTTCGCCAAGACAGTGCGTTTCTCACTGTTACATGCATTTGAATGGGGAACTCGACCGAAACAAAGTATAGGTTTTCATTATGTGAATAACTTGGAAATCTTAGCTCAAACAGCTGCAAAACCTGTTTTCCCAGCACGGGAACCTTGAGTTCTATAAGATAAAGCCATAAACATGTGTATCCGAGTCTTCTATCAAAAGTTACAGCTATTTATATGAAGTTGTACAAAAAACGCTTTCTTTCGCCAAGACAGTGCGTTTCTCACTGTTACATGCATTTGAATGGGGAACTCGACCGAAACAAAGTATAGGTTTTCATTATGTGAATAACTTGGAAATCTTAGCTCAAACAGCTGCAAAACCTGTTTTCCCAGCACGGGAACCTTGAGTTCTATAAGATAAAGCCATAAACATGTGTATCCGAGTCTTCTATCAAAAGTTACAGCTATTTCTATGAAGTTGTACAAAAACGCTTTCTTTCGCCAAGACAGTGCGTTTCTCACTGTTACATGCATTTGAATGGGGAACTCGACCGAAACAAAGTATAGGTTTTCATTATGTGAATAACTTGGAAATCTTAGCTCAAACAGCTGCAAAACCTGTTTTCCCAGCACGGGAACCTTGAGTTCTATAAGATAAAGCCATAAACATGTGTATCCGAGTCTTCTATCAAAAGTTACAGCTATTTCTATGAAGTTGTACAAAAACGCTTTCTTTTGCCAAGACAGTGCGTTTCTCACTGTTACATGCATTTGAATGGGGAACTCGACCGAAACAAAGTATAGGTTTTCATTATGTGAATAACTTGGAAATCTTAGCTCAAACAGCTGCAAAACCTGTTTTCCCAGCACGGGAACCTTGAGTTCTATAAGATAAAGCCATAAACATGTGTATCCGAGTCTTCTATCAAAAGTTACAGCTATTTCTATGAAGTTGTACAAAAACGCTTTCTTTCGCCAAGACAGTGCGTTTCTCACTGTTACATGCATTTGAATGGGGAACTCCACCGAAACAAAGTATAGGTTTTCATTATGTGAATAACTTGGAAATCTTAGCTCAAACAGCTGCAAAACCTGTTTTCCCAGCACGGAACCTTGAGTTCTATAAGATAAAGCCATAAACATGTGTATCCGAGTCTTCTATCAAAAGTTACAGCTATTTCTATGAAGTTGTACAAAAACGCTTTCTTTCGCCAAGACAGTGCGTTTCTCACTGTTACATGCATTTGAATGGGGAACTCGACCGAAACAAAGTATAGGTTTTCATTATGTGAATAACTTGGAAATCTTAGCTCAAACAGCTGCAAAACCTGTTTTCCCAGCACGGGAACCTTGAGTTCTATAAGATAAAGCCATAAACATGTGTATCCGAGTCTTCTATCAAAAGTTACAGCTATTTCTATGAAGTTGTACAAAACGCTTTCTTTCGCCAAGACAGTGCGTTTCTCACTGTTACATGCATTTGAATGGGGAACTCGACCGAAACAAAGTATAGGTTTTTCATTATGTGAATAACTTGGAAATCTTAGCTCAAACAGCTGCAAAACCTGTTTTCCCAGCACGGGAACCTTGAGTTCTATAAGATAAAGCCATAAACATGTGTATCCGAGTCTTCTATCAAAAGTTACAGCTATTTCTATGAAGTTGTACAAAAACGCTTTCTTTCGCCAAGACAGTGCGTTTCTCACTGTTACATGCATTTGAATGGGGAACTCCACCGAAACAAAGTATAGGTTTTCATTATGTGAATAACTTGGAAATCTTAGCTCAAACAGCTGCAAAACCTGTTTTCCCAGCACGGGAACCTTGAGTTCTATAAGATAAAGCCATAAACATGTGTATCCGAGTCTTCTATCAAAAGTTACAGCTATTTCTATGAAGTTGTACAAAAACGCTTTCTTTCGCCAAGACAGTGCGTTTCTCACTGTTACATGCATTTGAATGGGGAACTCGACCGAAACAAAGTATAGGTTTTCATTATGTGAATAACTTGGAAATCTTAGCTCAAACAGCTGCAAAACCTGTTTTCCCAGCACGGGAACCTTGAGTTCTATAAGATAAAGCCATAAACATGTGTATCCGAGTCTTCTATCAAAAGTTACAGCTATTTCTATGAAGTTGTACAAAAACGCTTTCTTTCGCCAAGACAGTGCGTTTCTCACTGTTACATGCATTTGAATGGGGAACTCGACCGAAACAAAGTATAGGTTTTCATTATGTGAATAACTTGGAAATCTTAGCTCAAACAGCTGCAAAACCTGTTTTCCCAGCACGGGAACCTTGAGTTCTATAAGATAAAGCCATAAACATGTGTATCCGAGTCTTCTATCAAAAGTTACAGCTATTTCTATGAAGTTGTACAAAAACGCTTTCTTTCGCCAAGACAGTGCGTTTCTCACTGTTACATGCATTTGAATGGGGAACTCGACCGAAACAAAGTATAGGTTTTCATTATGTGAATAACTTGGAAATCTTAGCTCAAACAGCTGCAAAACCTGTTTTCCCAGCACGGGAACCTTGAGTTCTATAAGATAAAGCCATAAACATGTGTATCCGAGTCTTCTATCAAAAGTTACAGCTATTTCTATGAAGTTGTACAAAAACGCTTTCTTTCGCCAAGACAGTGCGTTTCTCACTGTTACATGCATTTGAATGGGGAACTCGACCGAAACAAAGTATAGGTTTTCATTATGTGAATAACTTGGAAATCTTAGCTCAAACAGCTGCAAAACCTGTTTTCCCAGCACGGGAACCTTGAGTTCTATAAGATAAAGCCATAAACATGTGTATCCGAGTCTTCTATCAAAAGTTACAGCTATTTCTATGAAGTTGTACAAAAACGCTTTCTTTCGCCAAGACAGTGCGTTTCTCACTGTTACATGCATTTGAATGGGGAACT
The DNA here is from genome assembly GCF_057381845.1 of Rhamphochromis longiceps. Lineage (NCBI taxonomy): Eukaryota > Metazoa > Chordata > Actinopteri > Cichliformes > Cichlidae > Rhamphochromis > Rhamphochromis longiceps. The sequence continues at coordinate 31,571,540 of NC_140574.1, forward strand.
CGACCGAAACAAAGTATAGGTTTTCATTATGTGAATAACTTGGAAATCTTAGCTCAAACAGCTGCAAAACCTGTTTTCCCAGCACGGGAACCTTGAGTTCTATAAGATAAAGCCATAAACATGTGTATCCGAGTCTTCTATCAAAAGTTACAGCTATTTCTATGAAGTTGTACAAAAACGCTTTCTTTTGCCAAGACAGTGCGTTTCTCACTGTTACATGCATTTGAATGGGGAACTCGACCGAAACAAAGTATAGGTTTTCATTATGTGAATAACTTGGAAATCTTAGCTCAAACAGCTGCAAAACCTGTTTTCCCAGCACGGGAACCTTGAGTTCTATAAGATAAAGCCATAAACATGTGTATCCGAGTCTTCTATCAAAAGTTACAGCTATTTCTATGAAGTTGTACAAAAACGCTTTCTTTCGCCAAGACAGTGCGTTTCTCACTGTTACATGCATTTGAATGGGGAACTCGACCGAAACAAAGTATAGGTTTTCATTATGTGAATAACTTGGAAATCTTAGCTCAAACAGCTGCAAAACCTGTTTTCCCAGCACGGGAACCTTGAGTTCTATAAGATAAAGCCATAAACATGTGTATCCGAGTCTTCTATCAAAAGTTACAGCTATTTCTATGAAGTTGTACAAAAACGCTTTCTTTCGCCAAGACAGTGCGTTTCTCACTGTTACATGCATTTGAATGGGGAACTCGACCGAAACAAAGTATAGGTTTTCATTATGTGAATAACTTGGAAATCTTAGCTCAAACAGCTGCAAAACCTGTTTTCCCAGCACGGGAACCTTGAGTTCTATAAGATAAAGCCATAAACATGTGTATCCGAGTCTTCTATCAAAAGTTACAGCTATTTCTATGAAGTTGTACAAAAACGCTTTCTTTCGCCAAGACAGTGCGTTTCTCACTGTTACATGCATTTGAATGGGGAACTCGACCGAAACAAAGTATAGGTTTTCATTATGTGAATAACTTGGAAATCTTAGCTCAAACAGCTGCAAAACCTGTTTTCCCAGCACGGGAACCTTGAGTTCTATAAGATAAAGCCATAAACATGTGTATCCGAGTCTTCTATCAAAAGTTACAGCTATTTCTATGAAGTTGTACAAAAACGCTTTCTTTCGCCAAGACAGTGCGTTTCTCACTGTTACATGCATTTGAATGGGGAACTCGACCGAAACAAAGTATAGGTTTTCATTATGTGAATAACTTGGAAATCTTAGCTCAAACAGCTGCAAAACCTGTTTTCCCAGCACGGGAACCTTGAGTTCTATAAGATAAAGCCATAAACATGTGTATCCGAGTCTTCTATCAAAAGTTACAGCTATTTCTATGAAGTTGTACAAAAACGCTTTCTTTCGCCAAGACAGTGCGTTTCTCACTGTTACATGCATTTGAATGGGGAACTCGACCGAAACAAAGTATAGGTTTTCATTATGTGAATAACTTGGAAATCTTAGCTCAAACAGCTGCAAAACCTGTTTTCCCAGCACGGGAACCTTGAGTTCTATAAGATAAAGCCATAAACATGTGTATCCGAGTCTTCTATCAAAAGTTACAGCTATTTCTATGAAGTTGTACAAAAACGCTTTCTTTCGCCAAGACAGTGCGTTTCTCACTGTTACATGCATTTGAATGGGGAACTCGACCGAAACAAAGTATAGGTTTTCATTATGTGAATAACTTGGAAATCTTAGCTCAAACAGCTGCAAAACCTGTTTTCCCAGCACGGGAACCTTGAGTTCTATAAGATAAAGCCATAAACATGTGTATCCGAGTCTTCTATCAAAAGTTACAGCTATTTCTATGAAGTTGTACAAAAACGCTTTCTTTCGCCAAGACAGTGCGTTTCTCACTGTTACATGCATTTGAATGGGGAACTCGACCGAAACAAAGTATAGGTTTTCATTATGTGAATAACTTGGAAATCTTAGCTCAAACAGCTGCAAAACCTGTTTTCCCAGCACGGGAACCTTGAGTTCTATAAGATAAAGCCATAAACATGTGTATCCGAGTCTTCTATCAAAAGTTACAGCTATTTCTATGAAGTTGTACAAAAACGCTTTCTTTCGCCAAGACAGTGCGTTTCTCACTGTTACATGCATTTGAATGGGGAACTCGACCGAAACAAAGTATAGGTTTTCATTATGTGAATAACTTGGAAATCTTAGCTCAAACAGCTGCAAAACCTGTTTTCCCAGCACGGGAACCTTGAGTTCTATAAGATAAAGCCATAAACATGTGTATCCGAGTCTTCTATCAAAAGTTACAGCTATTTCTATGAAGTTGTACAAAAACGCTTTCTTTCGCCAAGACAGTGCGTTTCTCACTGTTACATGCATTTGAATGGGGAACTCGACCGAAACAAAGTATAGGTTTTCATTATGTGAATAACTTGGAAATCTTAGCTCAAACAGCTGCAAAACCTGTTTTCCCAGCACGGGAACCTTGAGTTCTATAAGATAAAGCCATAAACATGTGTATCCGAGTCTTCTATCAAAAGTTACAGCTATTTCTATGAAGTTGTACAAAAACGCTTTCTTTCGCCAAGACAGTGCGTTTCTCACTGTTACATGCATTTGAATGGGGAACTCGACCGAAACAAAGTATAGGTTTTCATTATGTGAATAACTTGGAAATCTTAGCTCAAACAGCTGCAAAACCTGTTTTCCCAGCACGGGAACCTTGAGTTCTATAAGATAAAGCCATAAACATGTGTATCCGAGTCTTCTATCAAAAGTTACAGCTATTTCTATGAAGTTGTACAAAAACGCTTTCTTTCGCCAAGACAGTGCGTTTCTCACTGTTACATGCATTTGAATGGGGAACTCGACCGAAACAAAGTATAGGTTTTCATTATGTGAATAACTTGGAAATCTTAGCTCAAACAGCTGCAAAACCTGTTTTCCCAGCACGGGAACCTTGAGTTCTATAAGATAAAGCCATAAACATGTGTATCCGAGTCTTCTATCAAAAGTTACAGCTATTTCTATGAAGTTGTACAAAAACGCTTTCTTTCGCCAAGACAGTGCGTTTCTCACTGTTACATGCATTTGAATGGGGAACTCGACCGAAACAAAGTATAGGTTTTCATTATGTGAATAACTTGGAAATCTTAGCTCAAACAGCTGCAAAACCTGTTTTCCCAGCACGGGAACCTTGAGTTCTATAAGATAAAGCCATAAACATGTGTATCCGAGTCTTCTATCAAAAGTTACAGCTATTTCTATGAAGTTGTACAAAAACGCTTTCTTTCGCCAAGACAGTGCGTTTCTCACTGTTACATGCATTTGAATGGGGAACTCGACCGAAACAAAGTATAGGTTTTCATTATGTGAATAACTTGGAAATCTTAGCTCAAACAGCTGCAAAACCTGTTTTCCCAGCACGGGAACCTTGAGTTCTATAAGATAAAGCCATAAACATGTGTATCCGAGTCTTCTATCAAAAGTTACAGCTATTTCTATGAAGTTGTACAAAAACGCTTTCTTTCGCCAAGACAGTGCGTTTCTCACTGTTACATGCATTTGAATGGGGAACTCGACCGAAACAAAGTATAGGTTTTCATTATGTGAATAACTTGGAAATCTTAGCTCAAACAGCTGCAAAACCTGTTTTCCCAGCACGGGAACCTTGAGTTCTATAAGATAAAGCCATAAACATGTGTATCCGAGTCTTCTATCAAAAGTTACAGCTATTTCTATGAAGTTGTACAAAAAACGCTTTCTTTCGCCAAGACAGTGCGTTTCTCACTGTTACATGCATTTGAATGGGGAACTCGACCGAAACAAAGTATAGGTTTTCATTATGTGAATAACTTGGAAATCTTAGCTCAAACAGCTGCAAAACCTGTTTTCCCAGCACGGGAACCTTGAGTTCTATAAGATAAAGCCATAAACATGTGTATCCGAGTGTCTTCTATCAAAAGTTACAGCTATTTCTATGAAGTTGTACAAAAACGCTTTCTTTCGCCAAGACAGTGCGTTTCTCACTGTTACATGCATTTGAATGGGGAACTCGACCGAAACAAAGTATAGGTTTTCATTATGTGAATAACTTGGAAATCTTAGCTCAAACAGCTGCAAAACCTGTTTTCCCAGCACGGGAACCTTGAGTTCTATAAGATAAAGCCATAAACATGTGTATCCGAGTCTTCTATCAAAAGTTACAGCTATTTCTATGAAGTTGTACAAAAACGCTTTCTTTCGCCAAGACAGTGCGTTTCTCACTGTTACATGCATTTGAATGGGGAACTCGACCGAAACAAAGTATAGGTTTTCATTATGTGAATAACTTGGAAATCTTAGCTCAAACAGCTGCAAAACCTGTTTTCCCAGCACGGGAACCTTGAGTTCTATAAGATAAAGCCATAAACATGTGTATCCGAGTCTTCTATCAAAAGTTACAGCTATTTCTATGAAGTTGTACAAAAACGCTTTCTTTCGCCAAGACAGTGCGTTTCTCACTGTTACATGCATTTGAATGGGGAACTCGACCGAAACAAAGTATAGGTTTTTCATTATGTGAATAACTTGGAAATCTTAGCTCAAACAGCTGCAAAACCTGTTTTCCCAGCACGGGAACCTTGAGTTCTATAAGATAAAGCCATAAACATGTGTATCCGAGTCTTCTATCAAAAGTTACAGCTATTTCTATGAAGTTGTACAAAAACGCTTTCTTTCGCCAAGACAGTGCGTTTCTCACTGTTACATGCATTTGAATGGGGAACTCGACCGAAACAAAGTATAGGTTTTCATTATGTGAATAACTTGGAAATCTTAGCTCAAACAGCTGCAAAACCTGTTTTCCCCAGCACGGGAACCTTGAGTTCTATAAGATAAAGCCATAAACATGTGTATCCGAGTCTTCTATCAAAAGTTACAGCTATTTCTATGAAGTTGTACAAAAACGCTTTCTTTCGCCAAGACAGTGCGTTTCTCACTGTTACATGCATTTGAATGGGGAACTCGACCGAAACAAAGTATAGGTTTTCATTATGTGAATAACTTGGAAATCTTAGCTCAAACAGCTGCAAAACCTGTTTTCCCAGCACGGGAACCTTGAGTTCTATAAGATAAAGCCATAAACATGTGTATCCGAGTCTTCTATCAAAAGTTACAGCTATTTCTATGAAGTTGTACAAAAAACGCTTTCTTTCGCCAAGACAGTGCGTTTCTCACTGTTACATGCATTTGAATGGGGAACTCGACCGAAACAAAGTATAGGTTTTCATTATGTGAATAACTTGGAAATCTTAGCTCAAACAGCTGCAAAACCTGTTTTCCCAGCACGGGAACCTTGAGTTCTATAAGATAAAGCCATAAACATGTGTATCCGAGTCTTCTATCAAAAGTTACAGCTATTTCTATGAAGTTGTACAAAAACGCTTTCTTTCGCCAAGACAGTGCGTTTCTCACTGTTACATGCATTTGAATGGGGAACTCGACCGAAACAAAGTATAGGTTTTCATTATGTGAATAACTTGGAAATCTTAGCTCAAACAGCTGCAAAACCTGTTTTCCCAGCACGGGAACCTTGAGTTCTATAAGATAAAGCCATAAACATGTGTATCCGAGTCTTCTATCAAAAGTTACAGCTATTTCTATGAAGTTGTACAAAAACGCTTTCTTTTGCCAAGACAGTGCGTTTCTCACTGTTACATGCATTTGAATGGGGAACTCGACCGAAACAAAGTATAGGTTTTCATTATGTGAATAACTTGGAAATCTTAGCTCAAACAGCTGCAAAACCTGTTTTCCCAGCACGGGAACCTTGAGTTCTATAAGATAAAGCCATAAACATGTGTATCCGAGTCTTCTATCAAAAGTTACAGCTATTTCTATGAAGTTGTACAAAAACGCTTTCTTTCGCCAAGACAGTGCGTTTCTCACTGTTACATGCATTTGAATGGGGAACTCCACCGAAACAAAGTATAGGTTTTCATTATGTGAATAACTTGGAAATCTTAGCTCAAACAGCTGCAAAACCTGTTTTCCCAGCACGGGAACCTTGAGTTCTATAAGATAAAGCCATAAACATGTGTATCCGAGTCTTCTATCAAAAGTTACAGCTATTTCTATGAAGTTGTACAAAAACGCTTTCTTTCGCCAAGACAGTGCGTTTCTCACTGTTACATGCATTTGAATGGGGAACTCGACCGAAACAAAGTATAGGTTTTCATTATGTGAATAACTTGGAAATCTTAGCTCAAACAGCTGCAAAACCTGTTTTCCCAGCACGGGAACCTTGAGTTCTATAAGATAAAGCCATAAACATGTGTATCCGAGTCTTCTATCAAAAGTTACAGCTATTTCTATGAAGTTGTACAAAAACGCTTTCTTTCGCCAAGACAGTGCGTTTCTCACTGTTACATGCATTTGAATGGGGAACTCGACCGAAACAAAGTATAGGTTTTCATTATGTGAATAACTTGGAAATCTTAGCTCAAACAGCTGCAAAACCTGTTTTCCCAGCACGGGAACCTTGAGTTCTATAAGATAAAGCCATAAACATGTGTATCCGAGTCTTCTATCAAAAGTTACAGCTATTTCTATGAAGTTGTACAAAAAACGCTTTCTTTCGCCAAGACAGTGCGTTTCTCACTGTTACATGCATTTGAATGGGGAACTCGACCGAAACAAAGTATAGGTTTTCATTATGTGAATAACTTGGAAATCTTAGCTCAAACAGCTGCAAAACCTGTTTTCCCAGCACGGGAACCTTGAGTTCTATAAGATAAAGCCATAAACATGTGTATCCGAGTCTTCTATCAAAAGTTACAGCTATTTCTATGAAGTTGTACAAAAACGCTTTCTTTCGCCAAGACAGTGCGTTTCTCACTGTTACATGCATTTGAATGGGGAACTCGACCGAAACAAAGTATAGGTTTTCATTATGTGAATAACTTGGAAATCTTAGCTCAAACAGCTGCAAAACCTGTTTTCCCAGCACGGGAACCTTGAGTTCTATAAGATAAAGCCATAAACATGTGTATCCGAGTCTTCTATCAAAAGTTACAGCTATTTCTATGAAGTTGTACAAAAACGCTTTCTTTTGCCAAGACAGTGCGTTTCTCACTGTTACATGCATTTGAATGGGGAACTCGACCGAAACAAAGTATAGGTTTTCATTATGTGAATAACTTGGAAATCTTAGCTCAAACAGCTGCAAAACCTGTTTTCCCAGCACGGGAACCTTGAGTTCTATAAGATAAAGCCATAAACATGTGTATCCGAGTCTTCTATCAAAAGTTACAGCTATTTCTATGAAGTTGTACAAAAACGCTTTCTTTCGCCAAGACAGTGCGTTTCTCACTGTTACATGCATTTGAATGGGGAACTCCACCGAAACAAAGTATAGGTTTTCATTATGTGAATAACTTGGAAATCTTAGCTCAAACAGCTGCAAAACCTGTTTTCCCAGCACGGGAACCTTGAGTTCTATAAGATAAAGCCATAAACATGTGTATCCGAGTCTTCTATCAAAAGTTACAGCTATTTCTATGAAGTTGTACAAAAACGCTTTCTTTCGCCAAGACAGTGCGTTTCTCACTGTTACATGCATTTGAATGGGGAACTCGACCGAAACAAAGTATAGGTTTTCATTATGTGAATAACTTGGAAATCTTAGCTCAAACAGCTGCAAAACCTGTTTTCCCAGCACGGGAACCTTGAGTTCTATAAGATAAAGCCATAAACATGTGTATCCGAGTCTTCTATCAAAAGTTACAGCTATTTCTATGAAGTTGTACAAAAACGCTTTCTTTCGCCAAGACAGTGCGTTTCTCACTGTTACATGCATTTGAATGGGGAACTCGACCGAAACAAAGTATAGGTTTTCATTATGTGAATAACTTGGAAATCTTAGCTCAAACAGCTGCAAAACCTGTTTTCCCAGCACGGGAACCTTGAGTTCTATAAGATAAAGCCATAAACATGTGTATCCGAGTCTTCTATCAAAAGTTACAGCTATTTCTATGAAGTTGTACAAAAACGCTTTCTTTCGCCAAGACAGTGCGTTTCTCACTGTTACATGCATTTGAATGGGGAACTCGACCGAAACAAAGTATAGGTTTTCATTATGTGAATAACTTGGAAATCTTAGCTCAAACAGCTGCAAAACCTGTTTTCCCAGCACGGGAACCTTGAGTTCTATAAGATAAAGCCATAAACATGTGTATCCGAGTCTTCTATCAAAAGTTACAGCTATTTCTATGAAGTTGTACAAAAAACGCTTTCTTTCGCCAAGACAGTGCGTTTCTCACTGTTACATGCATTTGAATGGGGAACTCGACCGAAACAAAGTATAGGTTTTCATTATGTGAATAACTTGGAAATCTTAGCTCAAACAGCTGCAAAACCTGTTTTCCCAGCACGGGAACCTTGAGTTCTATAAGATAAAGCCATAAACATGTGTATCCGAGTCTTCTATCAAAAGTTACAGCTATTTCTATGAAGTTGTACAAAAACGCTTTCTTTCGCCAAGACAGTGCGTTTCTCACTGTTACATGCATTTGAATGGGGAACTCGACCGAAACAAAGTATAGGTTTTCATTATGTGAATAACTTGGAAATCTTAGCTCAAACAGCTGCAAAACCTGTTTTCCCAGCACGGGAACCTTGAGTTCTATAAGATAAAGCCATAAACATGTGTATCCGAGTCTTCTATCAAAAGTTACAGCTATTTCTATGAAGTTGTACAAAAACGCTTTCTTTTGCCAAGACAGTGCGTTTCTCACTGTTACATGCATTTGAATGGGGAACTCGACCGAAACAAAGTATAGGTTTTCATTATGTGAATAACTTGGAAATCTTAGCTCAAACAGCTGCAAAACCTGTTTTCCCAGCACGGGAACCTTGAGTTCTATAAGATAAAGCCATAAACATGTGTATCCGAGTCTTCTATCAAAAGTTACAGCTATTTCTATGAAGTTGTACAAAAACGCTTTCTTTCGCCAAGACAGTGCGTTTCTCACTGTTACATGCATTTGAATGGGGAACTCCACCGAAACAAAGTATAGGTTTTCATTATGTGAATAACTTGGAAATCTTAGCTCAAACAGCTGCAAAACCTGTTTTCCCAGCACGGGAACCTTGAGTTCTATAAGATAAAGCCATAAACATGTGTATCCGAGTCTTCTATCAAAAGTTACAGCTATTTCTATGAAGTTGTACAAAAACGCTTTCTTTCGCCAAGACAGTGCGTTTCTCACTGTTACATGCATTTGAATGGGGAACTCGACCGAAACAAAGTATAGGTTTTCATTATGTGAATAACTTGGAAATCTTAGCTCAAACAGCTGCAAAACCTGTTTTCCCAGCACGGGAACCTTGAGTTCTATAAGATAAAGCCATAAACATGTGTATCCGAGTCTTCTATCAAAAGTTACAGCTATTTCTATGAAGTTGTACAAAAACGCTTTCTTTCGCCAAGACAGTGCGTTTCTCACTGTTACATGCATTTGAATGGGGAACTCGACCGAAACAAAGTATAGGTTTTCATTATGTGAATAACTTGGAAATCTTAGCTCAAACAGCTGCAAAACCTGTTTTCCCAGCA
>NC_140574.1:31581211-31600874 GCF_057381845.1 Rhamphochromis longiceps
ACCTCGACGACATCCTGATCTTCTCCAAATCTCTATCAGAGCATGAGACCCACGTCAGACAGGTCCTGCAACGCCTGCTGGAAAATCGGTTGTTCGTAAAAGGTGAGAAATGTGTCTTCCACGTGTCCACAGTTGCCTTCTTAGGCTACGTCATCGAGCAGGGAGACCTACGTCCTGACCCAGCTAAGGTGAAAGCCGTGGTGGAGTGGCCTGAACCCCCCAACCAACGGCAGCTGCAGCGGTTCCTCGGCTTCGCTAACTTCTATAGGAGGTTCATCCGGGACTATAGCAAGGTAGCTCTGCCTTTAACACAATTGACCTCTCCCAAGGTTCCTTTTCAGTGGAACGATGCTGCCCAATCAGCCTTCCTGGAGCTGAAAGAGCGATTCGCCTCAGCACCCATTCTGGTCCAGCCCGACCTAACCCTGCAGTTTGTGGTGGAGGTGGACCCATCCGACACGGGAGTAGGAGCGGTCCTCTCGCAACAGAGGGATGGTAAGCTTCACCCGTGTGCCTTTTTCTCCCGTCGTCTCACCCCCGCAGAACGCAACTACGACATTGGCGATCGGGAACTTCTTGCCATCAAGCTCGCCTTGGAGGAGTGGAGGCACAGGCTGGAGGGCACTGCCCAACCGTTCATCGTTTGGACAGACCATAGGAATCTGGCATATCTGCAAACCGCAAAGAGGCTTAACGCCAGACAAGGAAGGTGGGCTCTGTTTTTTACGCGGTTCCACTTTTCAATCACTTACAGGCCAGGATCCCGCAACGTCAAGCCGGACGCCCTGTCTCGACAGTTCTCCACCTCAGAAGACCCGGCGGACCCTGCTCCCATCCTCCCGGCCACCTGTGTGGTGGGGGCTGTCTCCTGGGAAATCGAGTCGGCCATTCGCGAGGCTCAGAGAGCCGAACCGGATCCAGCAGGCAGCCCTGCGGGGCGCCTGTTCGTTCCCCAACCTGTCAGGTCTCAGGTATTACAGTGGGCACACACAGCCCGTTTCTCCTGTCACCCAGGAATACACCGCACAATTACTTTCCTGCAGCGCTACTTTTGGTGGCCCACCCTGAGCCGGGATGCCAAAGAATACGTCTCCGCGTGTACAACCTGCGCTCGAAACAAGACCCCAAACCAGCCACCCTCGGGTCCGCTTCATCCCTTACCCACGCCCACCAGACCATGGTCCCATGTTTCTCTGGATTTTGTGACCGGCCTCCCGCCATCTACAGGTAATACGGTCATAGTCACGATCATTGACCGCTTTTCTAAGGCAGCTCACTTTGTTCCTCTGCCCAAGCTGCCTACAGCATTGGAGCCTGCTCACCACCCATGTCTTTCGCCTGCACGGCATTCCAGATGACATCGTGTCTGACCGGGGTCCTCAATTCACGTGTGTGGAGGGAGTTCTGCACCTCATTGGGATCTAAGGTCAGTCTCTCCTCTGGTTATCATCCGCAGAGCAATGGCCAGTCCGAACGGGCGAGCCAGGAGTTGGAGGCGGCCCTGCGCTGCGTCGTCTCTTCCAACCAGGCCGTCTGGAGCGAGGAACTGCCCTGGATCGAGTACGCCCACAACAGCATGACCTCCTCCGCCACGGGCCGGTCCCCTTTCGAAGCTTCTCTGGGGTTCCAGCCACCTCTTTTTCCCTCCATCGAAGGCGAACACTCTGTGCCATCAGTCCGGGCGCATCTGCGTAGGTGTCGTCGGGTGTGGAAGGCCACCCGGGCTGCGTTGTTACGCACCAGGGACCGCAACAAATGCTTCGCTGACCGCCGCCGGTCCTCCGCTCCCGCCTATACTGTTGGGCAGAAGGTATGGCTTTCCACACGCTTCGTTCCCATCCGGGCGGAATCCAGGAAGCTCTCTCCCGCCTATATCGGCCCGTTCGAGATCTCTGCTTTGGTTAACCCTGTGTCTGTTAAGCTCAAGCTGCCTCGCAACATGAAGATACACGACGTCTTCCATGTGTCTCAGGTTAAACCTCTCCGGTCCAGTCCTCTGTGCCCGCCTTCCAGGCCCCCTCCTCCCCCCCGGCTCGTGGACGGTCTGCCGGCTTACTCGATCGCCCGTATCATGGATTCTCGGCGGCGGGGGCGTGGCTTCCAGTACCTGGTGGATTGGGAGGGCTATGGCTTGGAGGAGCGGTCCTGGGTCCCTTGGGCGGCCATCCTGGACCGGCGCATGCTGCGGGCGTTCCATCGTCTGCATCCGGATAAGCCTGGTGGGTCGCCGGGGGGCTCCCGTTGAGGGGGGGGGGTACTGTCATGGTCCCTGTGCCTCACCAGCTGATTCTGTATTAGGCAACATGTTTTCTCTCTCTCTCTCTCTCCCCTGCCGGGGCAATGCTCATTATGGGCTCCCGCCCCTGGCCCACGCACCTGCCGCCTATCGGGATAATCACAAGGCCGATTTAAGACAGCAGCACTGTGTCACTCGTCGCTGGATCGTTGAGTTATCAGCGTCAGTCGCTCAGTAGATTGTAAATAAGGATCTGTGAGTTCGTTCCGTCTGTTCGCCTCTAACTATAATCTCTGTGTACAGATCTATCCCGGACCTTTCCCAGCCTGCCTGTCATCCCGTGGACGAGTGAGTGGATGGTGTTTCCCCAGTGTGGGGAGTGAAGAGAGAGAGCCTTTGGAGGGCGTCAGATTCCCGTCTTTTCCCTCACATACCCCGGAACCCTGGACCCCCCTCCCCTCCCTCCAGCACTTTGTAAATAGCATCACCTGGTGTCGTTGTGTAAATAAAATCTGTAAATCCCGTAAGGAGTCCCGGTCTGCGCCTGAGTCCGTTAACTGAAACCTGACAAAAACACAGAAAGAGGCTCTCAGTATTCATTAATAATTAGAAAGAAAAATTCTGGTCGTGGATTTTTACAGACTTAGTTCCACTCGCTGTCATCATTATAATCATCATGATCAATGGCGAGGTCTCTGGTGATGTCACCATGAAGGAACAGCATCTGGCACGTGTTGGTGAAACATCTCAGTACACTGGTGTAGTTTCCTCTCCAGCTGTTTGACATGTGACACTTGAACATTAAGGGGAAGAAGAAGAAACAGTGTTAGGTCAGGTGACCACATGGTTTCTAAAGTAACTGACAGGAAGTAACCAGGCCGTTAGAAATGGATGGCATGTGTTTAGAGTTACTGGAGTTGGGTAACTCTACTTACCAAAAGCAGAAGCACACAGATGAAGGATCAGATGCTGAATGTTGCAGGAACATGCTCATGTGTGGTGGTCATTCAGTGCTGCAGGTTACACAGTCCAAGACTGATATGCTGCCCATCTGAGAGTTTGAAAACACACATGCAAAGATTTATTTTGTATTACAGTCAAAGTTGGATGTCCATTTTTGTCCTTTAAAAATGTTTGTGTATTTGAAAGCACTAACATTTAAGGATGACTTGGATTGTCTCCTTTAAAGGGGAGACAAGTGTATCAACTGATCCACGTCACTTTATGTTATGGGGAAATGTTTTTATGCTTTGCTTCATAATAATAGTGTTCATATTTTACACTGTGCAGCCCAGCTTCTAAACAGTAAACTGTAAGCCATATAAGCCATATGATAAGACCACATGAGATTAACACACAAAGCTGAGTTTTGCAGAAGTTGACTCACAAACAGCACACTCACTGCACCCACACACGAACATGAAAAACAGGAACTGCTATGCTTGTTAAATAAAGGAAACGCCTGCGACTCGGTGTGAGTTTCCTTTGGGCCTCACCCGTGCACGTTAAAAAAGACAAATCTAAGGTCTCTGTGTTTTATTGCTCCAAGTACTTGTTTAACGAATTGTTTCCTCTAACATTTTATTGGTCCTTCGAGCCTTCTTGGGCATCAAGCTCCAAGTGGGACACCGTCTCAACTCCTGACGTCGTGACAAGCCCGCGCTGAAGTCAGTCAACCGCTCTTCTCTAGGAGAAGATAAAGTCCAGAGTCGTGAATTCGAGCTCCGGCCAGCGTTCTTAGAAGTGGCCCATGACGTTGGGAGTTGAACGGATCTCCCTGTAACTGGCACATACTTGGTAAGCAATAATACTCAGAACACCACGCGATTAAATATCGATCAATGTGAGTGACCCACGTGAGGAATAGTCGCCTGAAAAAGGGCTGGTACAATTCCAAATAATGTAATTAATACTCGTCTGAAAAAGGACTGGTAGTATTATAAAAATAGAGCAGAGTTTCGCCTGAAAAAGGGCTGGAAAACGTCTGCAGTGGTGGTCACTACATTGCAAAAGATATTCCGCGGCTGTATATATATATATATATAAATGTTTATGTTGTTTTGGTGAAATGAGTTACATTACGTCTGTGAAGGTTCTCAGTCATCCAGGTCATCGTAGTCCTCAGTGACAACAATACCTACGAAGCCCTAAAGCGAGACCCCACAAGCAGCTACAAAAAGAAAGTTATAGCTTGCCTTCAAGACTTTGAAAAGGACAAAATTATTGACCGCCTTACATATCACCGCCTTTACCCAGGGGATGCCATACCCTGCATCTATGGACTTCCTAATATCCACAAGGAAGCTGTCCCACTCAGACCCATAGTCAGTAGCATAAACTCAGCCACTTACAACATTGCTAAACACCTTGCTACCATCCTCGCACCTCTCGTGGGGAACACCCCACACCACATCAAGAACTCCACCGACTTCACCGACAAGGTCCAGAAACTTACCCTGGATCCAGATGAAATCATGGTGTCCTTTGATGTAGTCTCTCTCTTCACTTGCATACCCACCACGGAGGCCGTGGAGACTGTCAGAAAACGACTACAAGAAGACAGCTCCTTGGAGGACAGGACCAACTTCACACCCGATCAGATCTGCACACTGTTAGACCTCTGCCTCACCACTACATATTTCAAGTACAACGAAGGCTTTTACAGACAAAAACATGGCTGTACCATGGGCTCCCCCGTGTCACCTATTGTAGCCAACCTTTACATGGAGGAAGTGGAAAGGAAGGCTCTTGGCTCTTTCAAAGGGAGAGTACCCAGCCACTGGTACAGATATGTGGACGACACCTGGGTCAAAATCAAGACACAAGAAGTGGAATCTTTCACTGCACACATTAACGCTGTAGATAAAAACATCAAGTTCACCAGGGAAGACACAAAGGACAACTGTTTGCCTTTCCTGGACTGCGCTGTGCACATTGAAGAGAACGGCAAACTCAACATCGAAGTTTACCGGAAGCCCACACACACGGACCAGTACCTCCTCTTTGACTCCCATCACCCTTTGGAACACAAACTTGGAGTAATCAGGACCCTACACCACCGGGCAGAACATGTTCCCTCTAAGCCTGAAGGAAAAAAGAAGGAACACACACATGTAAAGGAAGCACTCAAAAGGTGCGGCTATCCTAAATGGGCGTTCTTAAAGTCAGCAAAGAGGCACAGAAAAGAAGACCAGACACCAGCGAGGGAGGATAAGAAGGACAGACGCAACAACATTGTCATCCCCTATGTAGCCGGTGTATCAGAGAAACTCAGGAGAGTTTTCTCCAAGCATGACATCCCAGTGTATTTCAGACCCAGCAACATGCTCAGACAGAAACTGGTTCACCCGAAAGACAAAACGCCAAAACACAAACGTAACAATGTGGTGTATGCTGTACAGTGCAGCGAGGAATGCCCAGACCTCTACATTGGAGAGACCAAACAGCCACTTCACAAGCGCATGGCACAACACAGAAGAGCCACCTCCACAGGACAAGACTCAGCAGTCCATCTGCATCTTAAGGATAAAGGACACTCTTTCAAGGATGCCAATGTTCACATTTTGGACAGAGAGGACAGATGGTTTGAAAGAGGAGTGAAAGAAGCCATCTATGTCCACTGTGAGCGACCATCTTTGAACAGAGGCGGGGGTTTACGACACCAACTCTCTGCCATCTATAATCCAGTTTTGAGATCCCTTCCCAGACGCCTTAACGCCCACTCACATCCTGGGCCATCTGACCTCAGGAATTCGCATGATAAGGTGGGGCCAGGTTTCACAGTGAACATACCCAAAACTCTGGCTGATTGGGACCCACGCCCAGTTTCCCACCTTGGCTCAGGCGATTAGAGGATCATCAGGGGGTCCTTTTGTCCTTCTGTGGGGGGTCACTCCCACTAGGTTTATATCTGGGACTCTCCACCATTTGACCTTAGAACTGAAGAAGCTTCTCGGATGAGAGGTGAAACGTCTTCAAGCAACTTAAAGAAGTCCAGAGGCTTTTCTTTGCAAGCTCCTTTGACTACGATGACCTGGATGACTGAGAACCTTCACAGACATTCATATTCAGTATTGGTCCTTTTATATTATAACCACGTATCCACCCAGGCTCATGGTGGGGCAGGGCTCTGTCCTGGGATGCTTGAGTACAAGGTAATGTAGACCCTGACCAGGTATCCAGAATTGTTTTCAATATTTGGTTCAAAAACATGAGTGACAACAAAAATCCAACTAGGATTCTTGCATATGATGAATGAAGTCTGTCTTTGACTGTATTGTCCAGCTGATCCATCAAACCCCCAGCAGGTGAACCTTATTCATGACATAATACTGCAACAATGTAAAAAATGAAACAGCAACAGTCTAAATGTAAAGTGCATTCTAAAGTCCTCTTCAATAAATCATATGCAAAGAGTCATTCAGGACTGTAAAACGTGAACTACAGAACCCAGAGTCTTCATCATTAAATCTCTGGTTGCTTCATTTTTCTATCCTATATCAGACACTTTAAGGTTAGGTTAGGTAAACTTGCATTCTCATGGTGAGGCAAAGTGCTTTATGTGTGTGTGTGCGTGTCATGAACGGCTATAAAAGGCCTATAATTAAAGAACAAAGCGGGGTTTGAGTTCGAGTTGCGGCAGACTGTCACTACTTGTAAATGGAACGCAGCCTTCCTACGGCGGACAGCTAATAACAGGAATCGGACGCGGTCCACCCAAGTCCACAGCAACCACCATAGCAACCGCCTAGCATGACCTTAAAAACATATTCTGTCTTCATAACTATCAAACACATGAAATGATTTGCAAAGTGTGAAAGTGTTACAGCTGCAGAGAGCTATGACGGTATCTTTGGAAGCTGTTTACATAGCTAATAATATATGATGTAACCATGGAGACAGTCAGTCACGTGAGCTAGCGGTGCATGTTTACTACAGTAAATAAGATGATTGCGTGCACAGCGTCCACACGCTGCAGAGGGTAAAGACATTACTTCAATATTGTTTTATATTGATATATATTTGCCTTCTGTTGACCATCACCTCAGGTTCACCATTACAGTTTCAGATTACAGATGCACACTGTCTAAATATGAACACATTCAAAAACTCATGTCTCAGAAATAAGCACAGCTGTTCATGTTTGTCATTAGAGTTTTATTTGTAAGAAAATTATGAGCTTCATATTGTGCATTAAATAAAAGAACATTTCACAACTCTGAGTCAACAGAAACAGGTAACAGAAATGTCTCTAATGTGTACAGTGTAGTGTAAGCATTAAAAGATCATAAAGGCAACACTAACATTTATGTGAAACTAATTGTAATAAAAAATGAGCAGGTGCTTTATAGATGTAAAAGAAAGAATCTGAAAACAACAGTTTTTTGGTCTAAGTGATCAAAGTAGAAAACAGAACTGATGTTCAAGAACAAACCGTAGCTGCACTAATATTACACATCTCCATTGTTGTGGTGAACAGACATGTTGCTTTTAAAACCACATGCAGTGTGTGACCATGACTGTTCACTGAGACCATGAACGCCACTTCGCTGAAGCCTTCGCCTTCTTCTTCTTCTTCTAAATTGGAAGCAGAAGGAGCACGAGCTGCTTTGATCTACTGAAAGGAAAAAGCAGAACATCTGAGCTGAAACCAGTCAGCTGAAATCATTAAGACAGGAACAAATTCAATGCAGTGGCTCAGGTGGCTTAGCCTGTTACAACTGTTGATACAAGCTAAATACGGTTAACACACAGTGTCAGGGAGCTCCAGTGTGGGAACTAGTGGCTTTAGGTTTGTAGTCATTTAACTTTCATCCATTCATTCATTTAATTCAGGAGGAAGAAATGTCAGGTGGGTGCAGGCTGGTTACATGCATTTGGTCCCATTCTGTCTTTAACTAAATGACTTGGTTCGCTTTATGGCTGGGCTGTATGTGGGGTTATATCATGTTATTTGGGCAGGAGTACCTGTCCCCTGTTAGACTTAGAAAGTTTCTCCATAAGTAGAGTTTCTAACTCTTATAGCACATCTGTGGCTGACAGCTTTTTGGTGGCTCTGGTTGTGAGTGTGTAAATAGCCCCACTAGTTCTTTTGGGTTGCAGTTAACTTGGGAGGAAGAGGTAGGTCTGCCATGACTAGATGAATAACAATTATCTGGGATACATAAATTTCATAATGCATGCATATATCTATAAACCTGGCCTGAGGGCTGCCATTTTTTACATTCAGTTATTTCTTTGTTGAATCTAAATAATGAATGTGTTACAGTTAAACTGACACTGATCAGTGTAAATGGCTCATTGGGACACAGAAACCTTTAAATTAAACCCTATCACCTGATATCGAGTGTCAAACAATATCAAAGCTGTAAAAGCTGTTTACAGTCAGAATTTATAAAACTATGATTGTAAATAAATTCAAACAAGTGAGCTTTTCTCTTTGTGCTGAATATCAACACTGTGATTTCTTAGACTGTAAGCTTTACTTTAGCACAACCAGTTGTAGAAGCCGTCACTCCAAATGTCTTTTGATAACAAGAAAAAAATACCTTTTCAGTCCACGGCCTGAAGTTCTTCTCTGACATCTTCTGCAATCGGCTTTGTCTGCTGGTTTGAAGACAATAAACCACAAAAAAGATGATTTAGTCACTTTGTCTGTGTCATGCAGCTCGAATGTGTCGTGTAATGATGTTGAATAGCCGTCGTTATCCCTCTGCTGTGTCAGTAGGATTGTACTGTACAGCATCTCATTGATATGTGAGGAATGCTAATGTAACACGATAACAGACTTACATCATTAAAACATAAAGTGCAGGAGATATTTAGATATTTTTATATTTATATTACATTTTATAGCTGACGGATATTACTAAATAGATAGAATTTACTAAATAGCTGGATGAACATGAAAAATATGTCTATAATAACAAATGACCATGAGAGCCAGTAGAATTAATTCAACTGGACACTCAAAAGATGTCCTTAAATGCTCTTTAAGTGGCAGAACAGATGAACAAACAGTTAATTGCTTACTTGAGATTAAATCTGCTCGCTACTTTGAAAACAGCTTCTAACTGGTTCCTCCTTTAACAGGATGACGGCTCAGGGGTAAGGCCATCATGCAGTCCAGCAACCTTTATGGTTCTGCTTTGATCCACCAGGAACTATTAGGGAAACCTTCCAGCGCCTCCTGTGAAAGACACAGGCATAAACACACAAACATTTATTAACATGTTCCACAGTGTTCCAGTTTGATTTTCTCATCCTGTGGACAACAACGTACATGGATGCAGGTTTATTGTTAACTTTTGTAAGGTTTATTTAGTGAACATATCCAGCTGCAGCTCAACTGTGATCCTGAACTGGATAAGCACTTAAGAAAATGTGTCAATAAATGGACAAACATCAACTTACTATATTTGTCCAAACAGACGGGACCAATAATGCTTCACTGAGTTAGAGACTTTAATGTCTCTTCTATGTAAGAATGTCTCGTGCTGATATACCTGCAAACTTGACAACAAAGGTTTTTCAGACTACATGTAGCTGTCCTCTATGTCAGCTAACACATTTACATTCATGTCACACTTATTTCTGCTTTCCCATTTTATCATTATTACTTACATTTTGATTAGATACCTTGAGTTTGTAAATGATCAGATTACATAATTGGAATACAATGTATCCAATTCAGGGTTGCGGGAGGATGAAGCCTATCCCAGCTGATACAGGACAAAGACAGGCTGCCAGTTTATTGCAGGGCTAACACGATATGTGTAACAGAAAATCCACTTAAATGTTTGATATTTCTTATAATAATCAGAACTATGACTATTATTTAAAGGTTTCTTTATAAATACATTTTGATTTTTTATAACCTCTAAAATATAAACCTGAGCTGTTTCAGATTCTGACCTCTGACCTCACTGCAGCTCCCTCTTGGAAGTACGTCTGCTTCTTGTCTACCCCCAGTGTTGACCGCCTGCCCTTGATATCACGTACTGTACCTGAGGAACAAAAAAGGACAAACACTTGCCTTCGTTTAAGAAGTACATTCATACAGAGGTAATCTATGGAAACACACTAGTTCAACCTTTGGGAGAAATCAGTTCCTGTGAAACATTTCTGTATATGAACATCATGTGGAGAATGAATGAAATGAGTTCTTCAGGTGACTCAGCAGTCCCACACTGACAAATGAAATCTAGTTAAACTATTAAGCATATTTGCTCTTCTGAAATCTGTGTTAAACAACAACAAACATAAATTAGTAACAAAAATACAGCTGAGTAGAGGCTTTACAAACCACCAGCATCCATAATGCTAAATTTTAATCTTCAAATGTTTCTGAGCCGTCTTCAACCTGCTTTTAACACATTAAAGTCCCACAGTCAATGCAGCCTGACTCAATCCTAGATGTTCAGCACACAGAGAGACACAGAGGTTTTAATCTTTTAATCTTTTAACTTTATGCATCAAGCAAAAATTTAATTATATGCAACATTCTCTGACTTGAATAAATTAGTTTAACATTGAAACCTATTTTCTGCACATTCCAGCACATAAAATAAAATATTTTTTGTGTTAACACTTCACTCTTTCAAATAGATGCAAGTAAAACACAGCAGAAAATAAATAAAGTCAAAGACTCAGCGGTCCTGTTGCTCTATTTTCACCTGTAAAGCAGGACTGGGTAGGCGGAGGTTTACCCTGGTGCAGGTGTGCCGCGGTCAGTTGAAGAATCCGCGAGATTCTCTGTGAGTTTCCCATTACGTCGTTGCGCACTCGGTGCTTGCTTGGAAGTTTAGGGGTTTTTTTTCCTTGTAAAAAGTTTTCTTCCCACGCACAACGGACGCTAATGTTTTTGTCACTTTTTATGGAATCAAACTCAAAGTAAGGTCAGTACTTCCACGCTTTAAACGCTGCACGCTCATACTCTCTCCCACAATCAATATGTGATCCATTGTTGATCTGCACACAGCTGTTGTCACTAACCGCGCACTCGCTTAGTCACTGTCATGAGACATTCTCGCAAAAAAATCACGGTTTTAGTAACGCAGTAACGCAGCGTTCCTACGGGAAAGTAACGGTAATCTAATTACCGATTTTACAATAGTAATCCCTTACTTTACTCGTTACTTGAAAAAAGGAATCAGATTACGCGTTACAAGTAACGCGTTACTGCCCATCTCTGTTCAGCACACAGAAAGACACAGAGGTGCTGTTTAAAGTTTAGTGTTAACCTGAGTCACTGATCATTTGCAGTATTACAGAGTCTGGAAGTCTTTGCATGATGTCCACGTCACTGTAAGTTTCTAGCTAACTCTCAGGTGTGACAGGTGTGCCAGCAGGAAAGAGTAATAATAGCCTGCATCCTGAGGTTTGTCATCCAGGATTAAATTTACAGTGGCTTTGTTCACACAGCTAGGATTGTATTTTACACTGACCCTGGGTCAGTATAAGTATCATACAGTTTAAACGAAGCACTGAAACTTGCACATATTTATTATAGATGCACTGAAGCTAATCGAGATATTTGCTGTCAATCTGTGGCTGCGATTAATCACTTTACTGAAAACTTTATTAACTAGTAACTTCATCAGTCATGACAGAAGCTAATATTTCTGTGCTAACATCGTAACAGCTTTACTCCAATATAAGCTAACGTTTACACCGTAACTTTAAGCTAGCACCATAAAGACGGTAAAACACGTAATAATATCTACAAATGCATCTTAAAGCTGTTATATTAGCACTCTGTGTATTACTAAGATAACCACATTAACATTACTGACACTCGCTGACTTTTAATAGTCATTCTATAAATGCTGTCCGTTTAAATGGTCTTACCTGTACACACTGCATTAGGGCTGGGCCATATTATACCGTTCACGGTAATACCGGTATAATGTTAGGCAACGATAGGAAAATGAAATATCGCAATAGAATATGAGTAAAACACGCATGCGCAGTGCCTTTGTTTTCATACGCACATGGCCGATTGTTGAGTGAAACAGATGAACCAGAACTGGTTTGTAAAAATGGTGCAACTTCAGTGATGTGGAACTGGTTTGGTGTTTGTCCGTCAGATACACAACAAAGCACATTTTTTTGCAGAACATGCAAGCGGCCGTCGTTATTGTCGTATTTGTCGGACTAAGATGCTCTTAAATCTGGGAGTAATCTGGGTCCTAAACTCCGTACGCTTCAGGTCAAACGAACACTGCAGCATCACTGAGAGTTAAAAACTGTCTAAATTCTTTCATCTTTAATAAAACGATCAGCATTGCTGCTTTACCAGGTGTAACTATGAAGTTTAACTTCCAGGCATCCATGAAAACAAAATTTATTACATTTAACGGAGTTAGAAGTTAGCAGGAAGCTAGCGGAAGTTAGCTTGCTAGTTTCGCTAGTTACCTAAGCATGATATAGCATGTTCTGACTGAGAGATTTCTGAAAAAATTCAAACGTACAGCTCTGCTATCACTTCCAACATAAATGAAGACAGGAAACTAAACAGCAGTGACGTTTGTAGGGTTACTGTAGTTGGGCTAGCTGGTATATAATGATGTGCTACGTGATCGCTAGCGACACAGCTATGTTAGCATAATATAAACAGTGAAGCTGGAGGACGAACGCTAACACTTTTCCACTTATAAAAGTTAATGTGAAGGTTCCTCATAGTTAGAGACAAATGCAAGCGCACGGCAGGATGCTGTAAACGGACCAAACTTCAGTCAGGAGAACAACTGAGATAATCCATCCACAATACAAGGTTAGTCATTCATATACTGCAACAACATGGGAATAGAGCAGCTGCCAGAGAATTCAACATTAATGAATCAATGGTACAGAAGTGGAGGAAGCAAGAAGAATGAGTTTAATAAAGTTTGATTTATCTGACTGCTTTGTTTCGCTTAATGTGCCTTATAATCCCGTGCACCTTATGGTCCGAAAAATGCGTACTGCACACTGCAGTTTAATGTTGCAAAGCACCTCTTTTTAACTTCAGTGGATATTATACATGGTTATGCTCAGGATATGTCAGCCCATTTCTACTGGAAATGCCTTTTGGTTAAACTTTCAGCAAGGAATTTGCATTTGCACTGTTACATTTTTATAAAGCTTTAATGTACATAAAAACCAGCTTCTTGTTTAAGTGAAAATAAATGGAAGGTTGTCTTTTTGCGCTAGTAATGTTGTGGAGTTGTATTTTGTCTCGCATCAACTATATCGTCAGTTATATCGTTATCGCAAATTTTCAAATATATATCGTGATAAATTTTTTTGGCCATATCGCCCTGCTCTACACTGCATATCCACTGGATTCCAGCCAGAGTGGATTCTGGAGTCTTCCACGCTCCTGTTAGTGATCCTCCATCTGGATGGATGAGAACAACCCTCTGAACAATCTAGCAGGAGATGGCCCATATCTATGGGACTGATTTGTGCTAATAACGCCCATTGTATGGACTGATAACAGCCGAAGCGGGTGAATAAAGTCACCCAGTAGCTAGCTGTGCCATTACCCAGCATACATCACTCCCTCCGTAAATGCAATAAACGATAAAAAAGTATCGTTCTACCTGTTTTTCAGGTAGTTGTTTACATTATATAATTTATTGTGTTCTGTATACGTCACTACAATGTGATTTGGAAAATGTCTAAATATACCGACAACAGGCACTTCCGCGGCAATCTCTTCAATCGGAAGACCCCTCACGTCAATTCCCAACGCGAGAGGGGTACCCTGCGCTTCCATAAGTGAAGCAGAGGGAGCCTGACCATGCGTCACACGTTTGACGAGTTGGGAGTGAGAACGTGTTGCTCAGTCACACGGACCCTGACCGTTTGGCGAGTGGTTCCTAGACGAAGCCCGTGGTCACCCGTTGACTGCTGCCATCATCTGCAGGAACACTACACAAAGAAGAACTGGAAATGGTGGATGCCTTTTTGTATTGATTTATACAACAGGAGCGATATGTTAACGTTGCTTTATTAATCAGTGCATATGTATATGAGACCTGGACCCTGGTTAGGCTTTAAAGACACAAGGAAACAGCATTATTAATAATTAATAGTACAAATACATGGAAACATTTCACAATAATCATTAATATAAGCAGAGCCGCTTCAGAGATTACAGATTTGATTATGTAACATATTGTCTTTGCATTTAAGATCAGTGAAAGTTTTCATTTGTTTCATAAATTAGGCATTAATAAAAGATTCTGATTCTGATGTCAAAGGGCTCCAGATCTGTGAAGTGTCACAGATGACAACCACATGATGTTTCAGTAACTTACAGTCGCCATAAAGCATGCCATGGTTTCGATGCTACTGCTGAACCGTCAGTCTGATTGTGTGTGGCAGTTGCAGGTTACATTGGTTAGCTCACCCAGAACGTTCACACAGTGCAAACTTCACAGGCAGTCGGGAGCGAACACTCCGAAATCGCTCATCCTGATGCTTTTACTTTGAAGGGGAACATCCTCTGTTTCCGGTTTGTGTCCAGTGGCGGAGCGGAGGGGTGGCTTACTGGGCTTAAGCCCGGGTTGTTTTTTCAGAAGCCCGGGGTCTTTTGGAGTGTAATTTTTTCATAGTTAGATGCCTGGCTGACAACTGTATAAAACAAAAAACTACACATAACATTCGAAGCACATAGTTCACACTGTGGGAATTTACAACTGTGCGTAAATCCCCCCTAATATTGGTATGATCCGAGCTCAGGCACGAAGCAGGGCGGGGCAGCTGCTGCCTGCGAGTGAGCTAGGCAGACAGAGGAGAACTGAAGTTCAACCAGGTACCAAAGCAAACCATTCGTACTGTATAAATAATGTAAATATGACGGTGTATCACAAAAGATTCAAGTCAAGTCAAGTCAAGTTTATTTATAAAGCACATTTAAAAACAACCGAGGCTGACCAAAGTGCTGTACAATAAAATACAAATATAAAATACAATAAAACACAAGTACATAAAACACCTCACTGATAAAACAATAAATTAAAACAATAAGTTAAACCTTGCTAAAAGCCAATGAGAAGAGGTGAGTTTTAAGAGCAGTTTTAAAAGTTCCAAGGCTTGTGGAGAATCTGATGTGAGGAGGTAAACTGTTCCACAGTCTGGGTGCAGCCACAGCAAAAGCCCTCTCTCCCCTAGTCTTTAGTCTGTACCTGGGAACATCTAAAAGCATCAGGTCTGCTGACCTCAAAGATCTCCTGGGGCGGTAAATGCTAAGAAGCTCTGCCAGGTAAGGAGGTGCAGTACCGTTAAGAACCTTAAAAACCAACAGTAAAATTTTAAAATCAATCCTAAAAGCAACTGGGAGCCAGTGGAGAGAGCAGAGGACCGGAGTGATGTGGTCTCTCTTTTTGGAGCCGGTCAGCATGCGAGCAGCAGCGTTCTGCACCAGTTGAAGGCGATGCAGGCAGGAACGATCTAAACCAGCATAAAGGGAGTTACAGTAGTCCAGCCGTGAAGTAATAAAAGCATGGACCACCCTTTCTAGATCGTTCCTGGACAGGTAGGACTTGACTTTAGCTAAAATCCGTAGATGATAAAAAGATCCCTTGACTACGGAGCTGATTTGTTTATCAAATTTAAAAGCACTGTCAAAAGTAACACCGAGGCTCTTAATGGAGGAAGTACATTCGGAAGTTAGGGGTCCCATAAAATCAAAGGAAAGGTCGGGGTCTTTAGGAAGCCCAAACACAATGACTTCAGTTTTACTTTCATTTAGATGTAGAAAATTAAGAGCCATCCAAGTCTTAATGTCAGACAAACAGGAGAATAACGGCTGCAGAGAGTCCTTACAGTCTAACCTCAGAGGGAGGTAGATCTGAATGTCATCAGCAAAGGTGTGGAAGGACACATTATGTTTGCGCAGCACATCGCCCAGAGGGAGCAAATACAGATTGATATCAAACTGATCACTTGACCCATATTACATTACTCGCTCTTCAAGTGAATCAACAAATGGCGAAATGAAAAGCCGAACAACAACAATGCTGTTTCTTTAGAGTCTTAGCTTACATGTGTGTTTATTTCATATTTTCAGTTGTTACCCTCCACGGCTAAATAAATCAGTTTCAGTAATGCACTGATATACAAGAATGGACATAAGGAGCTTCTTTCAAAGAAAAAACTCTGGTAGTATTTTATATATTATGCTTTGTATGTTGTTCAGTATATTTCTATGCAAAACAAGAGGAATTTCAATAAACAGCAGTATATTCACAGTTTAAACCAGATATTTACCTACACTTTATGGAAAACACAAGAACATTTTTTTACTGTACAACATCAATTTAGAGTAAACTTGTTTTGTTTTGGATAAATAAATATTGAAATATCTTTTGAATTAGTTAAATGTCAGAATAAAGAGAGACAGAGCTGTCTATTTTTATCACTTTCATCAAATTTAGGAGTACATATACACTAAGTTTATTGTTAATTAATAAGAAAACTCCAGACGATTCCATTCTGAGCTGAAGAATCTTCTGATTGGTTCGTAGAGTCCATGTGAGTAAATTGGTGGCACAGCTGTGGATGCATATAAGGCAAAACACAGAGCCTGTTTCTGTGACATGGGAAAATCAAGAGA
Source organism: Rhamphochromis longiceps (assembly GCF_057381845.1). Classification (NCBI taxonomy): domain Eukaryota; kingdom Metazoa; phylum Chordata; class Actinopteri; order Cichliformes; family Cichlidae; genus Rhamphochromis; species Rhamphochromis longiceps. The sequence continues at coordinate 31,598,053 of NC_140574.1, forward strand.
TGTCAACAAAACACCAGGAAAAGAATTGTGGAGCTCCATAAGTGTGGCTCAATTTTGAATACAATTTGGTGCCATTTACAATGAAGAAATACAGATAGTTTCTCTCTTTACTCTTAAAGTTAACAAATATGTTTTTTATATTTATCAATCTAAAAAAATAAACATTTAGTCTGATTTGATGTTACAATTAAAAAAGTGTTTGTGTTTTGATCTGAAGAGTGTGTAAATATCTGGTTTCAACTGTATATTTGATGATTGTCAGCACAAAGAGAGAGAGAGGGGAACAGAGAGGGAACAAGAGCAGGTGAGACACACATGTTAGTCAAATGGTTGTTTACCAAAAGTATCACCATATAATAGGTACTCGTGTATCTTGTACCTAGTGTTTCTTTTTAGGTTTGTTATTTTTCAAGTTATATATTTATTAAGTTATGCAGGCTTGTTTGCACAAAAAGGCTAAATAATTATATAAACCTTTCTGAGTCTGTACTTTGGTAGAAATAAAAAATAAGTGTAGTGCAGGTCTATGATGATTTTCAGTGCTACTATCATCTAGTTTTGATTCTGGTTCTGTCTTGGTTAAGCCCTAAGTAGTCCTGATTTTGAACTGTTGTAGTCCTGTTTTAATTCTGGATCAGTTCTGGGTCGGTTGAATTGGGGTTTAGTCCTCGTGTCTTGATACAGCCCTGATTTTGTTCTGCCTTGCTGCTTAATTAAAAGCACCCCCCCCCCAAAAAAAATAAAAAATAAAAAATCCCACATGCATACTACCCTTTAGGGCTAAGCCCCGGGTGTTTCAAATGTCTGGCTCCGCCTCTGTTTGTGTCACACTATTAAAGTCTCGCTGACAAGTCATCACATGTTGCCTTAGCAACCAGTGGTTACCAAGGTCAGCCCTGACCTCAAACAGCCAACCAGAGCTGAACCAGGAAGTCTACGAGCCAGTGATGCTTTTTTTTTTTTGGGTTGTATGGAAGCCCCAAACGCAATTTCATTGTTCTTGACAATGACAATAAAAAAATAAATACTATGCTGCTGCAGGGTGAAGGTCCAGCACAGATGGGTGGAGTGATGGTGCATTCAACTTCAGGTGGTGCAGTTACAGACAAACGGGCAAATCTCAGGAGTTAGTCAGTTAGTCTGACACCTGTCAGTCAGAAATGTGGGAGGAGCTTATGACTGAATATTCACAGGTTTGCACAGGTAACACGAACCCGTTACTGTAAGAAGACAGGCACATTAAAACTTTAGTTTGTGGCAAAGACACCATTTTGGTTTTGTGTCATTTTAATCAGATGTGTCTGCAGCTCCGGCTCTCTTGCCTTTCCATACAGTCTGACCTCTGTCCTTTTAGTGACGGTATAGGTGAGTCCTGACAGTGGAGGTGTGTCTCCTCTTGGTTCTGTGTGGATCGTTGAGGCTGGACCAGCACTTTCACCTTTGACGTCCAGCAACAATAAAAACGTAACAGTGAGGCAGTCAGCCTGCTTCCAGCCTCTGATGTGGAGTGATTTGGATCGGCTCAGCATTGATGCTGGACGCCATCACCATTTATCGGAGTCATTCAGAGTCTGCAGAGTGTTCTGTGTGCTGACGGCAGCAGTCTTTGAAGAAGAGGAGCAGCAGTTTGACGTTTCAGTCTGAGCTGCAAACTTCAGGTTCCTGACAGCTCAGCGATGAAAGGTTGTGTTTGAGCATCGTGGTGATGTCGCTATAAGGACAGCGAGCAGCTCGTCTTCCTCTCCGTCTCCGAGTTGTGCCATTAAAATTTGTTCATTCTAATGCATCAGCTGAACTCTGGCTGAACTGAGCTGTCACCGCTTTAAAGGCATGTCTGATCAAACAGGAAGTCAGCTACGGCAAAGGCTGATGCAGAGAGAAAACCAACGAGAGCATCCATATTTAATCTGATGAAGACAAGGGAGGAGGAGGAGGACAACAATGACTTTAGTGCTGTGATAAACAAACCTGAGCTCCAATCAAGTCTCAGACATCACATCTGATCCAACATCTGCTCTGATTATCTGCAGGAACTGCTGGATCTCATGACCTTTGACCTCACAGAGAGCACACGGGGGAGCTTAAATGTGTCTGCAGCGAAGCGCTCATCTCTGATTAAAGCTCAGTGGCCTGGTGACGTTTCACACCTGTGAGTGTTAATAAAGGTGAGTCTGGGTCGTCAGCAGAAGTGACGAGATTACCGACATTCAGGACTGAAGTAGAAGTACAGATACTAGTATTTCAAATACTGTAATAGTGTGGATGCTTTAAGCATCCACACTATTCCTTAAATTTGAAATGAATGGGAAACTTCTGCAATTCTGCTAAAATTTGCTTGTTTTTGAAACTTAACTACTTCCTCATATTTTCACGTAGAACAACCATTCAAACTTTAAAATGTTCTCAAATTATTGGGCTATTCAGGTATAAATCATCCATCCATCCATCCATTCGCTTCCGCTTATCCTTTTCAGGGTCGCGGGGGGCGCTGGAGCCTATCCCAGCTGTCATAGGGCGAAAGGCGCTTTTTCAAATCTTTTACCGTTTTACTTTTATGCCTCTTAATGTTTTGAGTTGCAAAATTGTGATTTTTCACAAAATACATGCATTGTTATGGTTGCTACAGTGGGCAAAAAAGTATTTAGTCAGCCACCGATTGTGCAAGTTCCCCCACTTAAAATGATGACAGAGGTCAGTAATTTGCACCAGAGGTACACTTCAACTGTGAGAGACAGAATGTGAAAAAAAAAATCCATGAATCCACATGGTAGGATTTGTAAAGAATTTATTCGTAAATCAGGGTGGAAAATAAGTATTTGGTC